>NC_056739.1:276036326-276213826 GCF_019279795.1 Protopterus annectens
CTGAGGGTGTTTTCAGACCTACTCTATTGTACATTAAAGTGACTCCAGCTACAAAGCAAAGACTAAAGCATCTTTAAAGACAAAGAAACAAGTACAACAGCCTCATGCTCAGGCCTCCATGCCCAAAAAAACAGATGCCCAAAATGGCCGAAGACTTAATTACTTTGATCAGGGGTTCCCATCCCCCTCCTGATAAGAGGCCTAGGCAAGAGAGAGAATATGAATCTTCAGATCAGGTTTCCATTTCTTCAGATTCCTCTTCTGATCAGGAATACTCTCTTCCTCCCTGTGAGGATTTTGATGCTGAAGAATCTTTCCCTTCAGCCTCTCCTCCTGAGGGTTACTCTTTTGGGGAAACCTTGCATACCATGAGGGAACATTTCCACTGGGAGAGCCAAGATTATTCTGAATCTAAGAAAAGGCTCAGGGACTTCCTTTTACTCCCACAACACAGGCCCCTAGCTATTCCACCTGTGTTAGACATTGTAGATTATGTATTTTCAGAGTCCAGTCTGACCCCTGACTCCTTACCTCCAGCTCCTGTTAAGCCAGACAGGTACTACAGGGTGCCTGACTCTCATAAATTCCTTTTCAAGAACCCTGCTGCTGACCCAGAAACTATTTCTTAAGGTCCCAAAGGGGTCAAGGCATCCACTGCAAAAAACCCTACCCCCTCCGACAGGGATTCTAGGGCATTAGACAGATGGGGAAAGAAGATTTACACCTCTACTACCTTGGCTATAAGGGCTTTAAATTGTCAGTTTTATATGCTCAAATATCAGCATTATATTATGTCACTGCTTAAACAGAAAATGTTGATACATTCTGAAGGTGCAGAAAACAAAGAAATGCAGGATTTATTGCATGCAGCTGAGCAAGTTGGAAAGCATACTTTGCAATGTGGTTTTGATTCTTTGGAGGCCTCCTGCAGGGCCGCTGTCATGGGTTCTGTCATTAGGAGACATGCTTGGTTAAAGGAACAAAATTTACCAGATCATGTTAAAGCAAAATTGTTAGATGCTCCATTACAGCATGATACTTTGTTTGGTGTTAAAGCAGAAGAGGTGTTAAAGAAAATGGAGGACAAAGCTAAATCTATGCAAACAGTCAAGGATTTCTTACAGGTACAGCCTCCAAGATTTAGCAGACACTGGCCTACAAAGAATTGGTCCTTTCCAGTGTCAGACCACAAAGGGGCAGATACAGATGCCCAAGAGACAGATCCCAACCCCAAGGTTCATACAGGTCTAAACAATGGGGTACTTCTACCTCCAAAAGTGGAGAAGACAAATCACAGCCTTACAGGAAACAGTCCCATTGACTTCCCCCTGCCTGCGCCAAGCACTTATCTTCTGGCAGCACCTTTAGGGGGAAAACTAGCACTCTTTTCTCAAAATTGGCACATAATAACCCAGGACAAATGGGTCTTAGACATAGTGTCACAGGCTACAAGTTTCACTTTCATACCCTGCCAAGGGCAAACGGTTGGCCAGACTTACCAAAAAACCAATGGGCAGAGGCACAAAAACAAGTCTCATCCCTCATGGACATGAGGGCCATTCAACAAGTACCAGAACAAGAGCAGGGACAAGCATTTTATTCAAGACTGTTCTTGGTACCCAGAAAGGACAAAGTCTGGAGACCAATACTGGACCTATCTATTCTAAACACATATCTGGATATACCAAACTTCAAAATGTTGACCTTAGAGCAGCTTCTGCCCATGCTGGGCAAGAAGGGTTGGCTTGTGACTTTAGACCTAAAAGAGGCATACATGCATGTCCCAATCAGACAAACATGCAGAAGGTACCTCAGATTCAAAGCTGGCTCAATGCACTACCAATTCTCTGCACTGCCCTTTGGCTTATCTGCTGTGCCCAGGGACTTCACAAAGTGCCTGGCACCAGTAATTGCATTCTGCAGACAAAGAGGAATACATATATATCCTTACTTCACTTACTACTACAAGCAGAGAACAAGGACATTCTACTACAGCATCTAGCGATTGTAAAGAGATTACTACCATGTCTAGGGTACACAGTCAACGAACAAAGATCAAAACTAGTACCCTCTCAAGAGATAATATTCCTGGGTGCAAGCTTAAATACAACTGCCCAGATGGCTTATCTCACGCCAGACAAACAAAGGCAACTGACTGCCTATTTCAAACTGTTGACAACAAAGGCCCAGTTATCTGCAAGAAAAATTCTGCAGGCTTTGGGCTTCATGGCATCCTGCATTCTACTAATTCCATATGCAAGACTGTATATGAGGAAACTTCAATGGTACCTAAAAAGTGTTTGGACTCAGCATTGCCACAGCCTGGAAACAGTAATTACTCTTATTCCCTGCCTGTAACAGGAGTTTCGATGTTGGGCGAAGGCCTGTCACCAGAACAAGGGACATCCTTTCACCTTACCCCCTGCCAGGCAGACATTGACAACGGATGCATCAGATTATGCCTGGGGGGCACACATGGCAGCAAGATGTATTCAAGGCACATGGTCCACCAACCAAATGCATCTACATATCAATCAAAAAGAGATGCTAGCTGTTCAGAATGCCCTGACAGCCCTCAAGGACCTACTTCATCCGGGACAACTACTGATAAAGACAGACAATACCACGGTCATGTGGTATATAAACAAGCAGGGAGGGACTCATTCTTACCCTCTCTGTAGACTAGCCATGACTTTGTGGGACACAGCATTGACTTATCAAGTACATCTGCAGGCACAATTCCTGCCAGGAAAGATAAATACTCTGGCAGACGAACTAAGCAGAAACCTCATGGATCACCACAAATGGAAATTGGATCCACAAGTCTTCAACATGATAACAAGGAAATGGGAATGCCCGGACATAGACCTATTTGCCTCGCCTCACAACTGCCAACTAAAGAGATTTTGCACAAGGACTTATCACAGACAAGCATGGAAAGTGGATGCCCTATCTTTCAGCTGGAAAAACTTAACAGTATATTCCTTTCATCCACTGCCTCTCCTCCCCAAGGTACTCCTGAAGGTCAGACAAGAGAAGCCAAAAATGATACTGATTGCCCCGCCAGTACTGGTATCCAATCCTAAGGAACTTGTCTCAATGCCCAGCCTGGACCTTACCTCAAATACCTCACCTACTGTCCCAACAAAACAATCAGATCCTGCACAGCCAACTCAAGACCTTAAATCTGGCAGCATGGTGGATAATGTAGTCATATAGGTTCATAGGTTCATACTAGGCTATCTGCCCTAGGGCATTTATAAGCTTAGCAAGAGTGTGTTTGTCTTTCGCCACCCATTTTAAATTAATTTTGCTATGCCTTTTTTTGAGGTTAGTATACTGTGCCTCTGTCTAACAGTGATACACAAGTGATAGCCGGGGTAAACCTACGATCTCCCATCCACTCATCAAGATTCCTCTTGAAGAGAGTCAATGTGGGACTCTGCCTAACCTGGACTGGGATTTTATTCCAGAGTGAAGGTTATGGGTTATGAATCTGTCCCTCCAGCATGTCCTATTTATTTCAGTGCTGAGGTTCAAGTCTCTCGAGTGCGTAGCTCGATGGGATTTGGATTTTCTGAGGTGCAGCATGTCCATTAATTCCGGGTTGGACATGGCTTTATACGTCAGGCACAGATCGCCTCTGAGCAGGCGGTATGCCACTGAGTAGAGCTGGAGTTTCTTTAACCGGGCAGCATATGGCATCTGTTTGAGCCCTTTGATCCTCTTGGTGAGGTACTTTTGGGGTCTTTCCAGTTGCTGCAGGTGTCTGGTAAGGTACATCCCAAAAGGGGCATTGTACTCAATTATGGGCCTGATGAGGGATGAGTAAAGAGGCACGATGACCTCCCCTGATCTAGATGTGAATCCCTTCATGATTAGGTGGGCTATATAAAATGTTTTTCTAACCACTTTGGCCACGTGGTTGTCAAATGAGAGATTGCTATCAACTTGGGTCCCCAGGTCCCTAATGACTTCTTCTGAACTTAATGGATTACCACTTATGTGGTAATTTGTGGGCACTTTGTTTTTGCCAAAGGGGATGACTATACACTTTTTGGCGTTTAGCTTGAGGCCATGGCTCTGGCACCAGTTGTCTGTTTCTATGAGGCCCTTTTGGAGGATGCTTGTGTCGGCTGGAGAGTTGATTATGGCGCCCAGTTTGCAGTCATCTGCGAACTTGGTCAGCCACAGTCCTTCTGTGTTGGCCTGTACCGCCGAGAAATATATACCGAACAGGAGAGGTCCCAGGACTGAGCCTTGTGGGACGCCACTTGTAACTGGTTTGGAGTCTGACATGGCTCCAGCAATTCTAACCATGTGGGTTCTGTCCTTGAGCCAGTTTGCAACCCATCTAGTGACATAGGGGTTTATATTTAAGCTGGTGAGCTTATCTATAATGCCCGAGTGGGGTATTGTATCGAAGGCTTTTGCGAGGTCCAGGTAGGCAGTGTGGACCACCTTCCCCTCGTCAATGGCCTTGGTGACTGTTTCAAAGAAATCGACCAGGTTTAAGAGGCAGGATCTGCCCTTAACAAAGCCAAACTGGGTAGGATCCAGTGTCTGTAGGTCCCCAATATCTTTATTTATGAGGTCTATGATGATCCTTTCCATAGCTTTGCAGACCAAGCTAATCAGGCTTATGGGGCGATAGTTTCCAGGATCCGTTGAGGCACCACCTTTGTGGAGAGGGACCACTGTTGCTGTACGCCACTCTTTGGGTACATATCCTGTAGTAAGGCTAAGATTGAACAGTAGTTTTATGTTTGGGTTTAGCTCTTCTTGGAGTTCATGTAGGACGCAGCCGGGACACCATCTGGTCCCATTGATGCTGTGTTTTTTGCTTTGGAGAGGGCGGCTCTTACCTGAGCATCTGAGATGTCAGGGGGGCAGCACTCTATTGGGTAGATATTTGCCCTTTTGGTGGGGAGAGGGGGGAGAAGTTTGCACTGAACCTGTCAGCTAGGATGTTGGCAATGTCTGTGGGCTCGGTGTATTTTTTGTCATTTTGGACTAATTCTGAGCATATCTGGGAATTCCCACCCAGGTTCCTAACATAACTAAAGAAAGCCTTGTGATTATCCTTAGTGTCCTGTGCAATTTTTCTCTTGAAGCTGGCCTTAGACGATTTTATGAGTGCCCGTAGTTTTTTGCTAATACTGATCAGAGATGCCTTCCCTTTTTGGGATTTTGCTGTATCATGTAGTAGCTTCCTCCTTCTATTGTATAGTTTGTTTATGGCTGGGGTCCACCAGACAGGACATCACTAAAGCAGTGATGGATGTCATTTTGGAGGCCAGGAGGCCTAGTACTAGAAAATCTTATGCTGGAAAATGGAAGAGATTCTGTGCCTGGAACCAAGCACAAGGAATTGACACAGCAGTACCAAATATTCCTCAGATTTTGAAATACTTAACTGAGATGCTGGACAAAGGCCTATCCTTTTCATCAATTAAAATTCATGCCTCTGCCATTTTGGCTCATTACAATACAGAGCCACCAATCTTTTCTCATCCTTTGTTAAGGCAATACCTCAGAGAAGTCAAAAACTTAAGACCTCCAAGGAGATCACCAATACCTGCATGGGACCTCAATTATGTTTTGGGAAAACTCACTCTGTCCCCTTTTGAGCCAGCCGCTACAGCTGATATAAAGTTTTTATATTGGAAAACAGCTCTGCTCCTAGCAATAACCTCTGCAAGATGAGTCTCAGAGCTACAGGCACTCATGGCTGTGGAACCTTTTATCATTTTTTATCCAGACAGAATTTCTCTGAGGACAAACCCAACATTTATGCCTAAGGTAGTGTCCAGTGTGGCCCTTAACCAAACTATTCATCTGCCTACTTTTTTATCCAAACCCACAGAATAAGGGGGAGAGAATTCTGCATTCTTTGGACATACACAGACAGCTATGCTTCTACTTGAACAGAACCAACGTTTTCAGAAAGACTGAGCAACTACTAGTGGCATATGCTGCAGGATCACAAAGAAAGGCTATCTCAAAGCAGGCTATTTCAAAGTGGATAGTCCACTGCATTTGTTTCTGCTATTCACAACATGGCAAACCAGTGCCTAATGGCATTAGGCCACATTCAACCAGAGCAGCTGCCACGTCAGCAGCCTTCCTCAGGGGAGTACCAACCAAAGACATTTTAGAGGCTGCTACCTGGAGTTCAGTGCACACCTTTGCAAAGCACTATCATTTACCACTCTACTCTAAATCCAGGGCAGGCTTTGCCCCTGCAGTTCTGCAGGGCCTCATAGCCACTCCTAATACTATTTAGCTCAAGCCTCCCAACCATAGCTTTGGGATTCAACCCAAGTGTAATGACTGCAACAGTGAAACACGAAGAACATAGTACAGTTGTGTACACTTACCATAAATGTAGATGTTCGAGTGTATTCACTGTTGCAGTCCAGGTTACCCACCCACCATCCCCCATCTCTTTGCTGGAACTTTTTTTTTTTTTTTACACTTCTCTAATCTATACAACCTATATGGTGTATTTGCTTGTAGATGAAGGTATTATATATTTTGGTGCATGCATGTTTTATTGGCATATTTTTAGCCTACCCTTTCTGGGGCACCTGACATCTGGGGCAAGAAAAACTGAAGAAAATAGCGTCGGCTGCATCTTTTATACCCCTGGCACACTGACGTCAGGGAAGAGGCAACAGCAACCGACGCTGGACCTAGACTTTGGAATTCAGGCCGACTGAGGGTAGCCTGCCAGCAGGATAACCCAAGTGTAATGACTGCAACAGTGAATACACTCTAACATCTACATTTATGGTAAGTGTACACAACTGTACTTTCTCTTCATTCTTGAATCTGTACTTACCTGATGTGCAACATATTTAGCAAAACTGTATTAGTGGGGTGCAATAACATATTGGTGCACGAATGAACTGGCTAGAAACAGTGGCACACGAAAGAACTGGCTAGAAACACTGGCACATGAAATCATTGGTTTCCAAAAGACTGGCGCCTGATATCATAAAAACATTGGCATATAAAACATGAAGCAGCTTAACGTTCTTTGATATAGATTCAGTAAAGACCTGAGAATGAATTGGCTTTGGCTCTAGATGATTGCCACTGTTAAACGCCCCAACAACCCCATGTGCAAAAATGGGAAAAAGGGGTTTTAGTGGATGAATACAGACACTGGCTTGAAAAACATTGGCATGCAAAAGAACTGGCTTGAAAAACATTGGCATACAAAAGATCTGGCTTGAAAAACATTAGCATATGAAAGAACTGGCTTGAAGCACATTGGAATATGAAAGGACTGGCTTGAAACACATTGGCATATGAAAGAATTGGTTTGAAACACATTGGCATACGAAAGAACTGGCTTGAAACATTGGCATACGAAAGAGCTGGCTTGAAACATTGGCATACGAAAGAACTGGCTTGAAATATTGGCATACGAAAGAAATGGCTTGAAAAACATTGGTATATGAAAGAACTGGCTTGAAAAACATTGGCATATGAAAGAACTGGCAAATGGCGCAGTAAAGAATTAACATTACAAGCCATTTGAAAAAAGTAATAGTAAAATGAGGTAATGTAGGGGGCATTTTGGCCATTGAAAACTTTGACATTAACACAGCTCGTAGTAAACGAAATGCATTATTTTTACCGCTGAACAAAACCCCCACCCCACCCCTCCAGAAAATAAAGTTACACATTTTCACTGTACCAAAAAACACTAAAATAAGAATGCACAAGGGGATACCATAGACCTGATTTAGCTTTTGACCGCAGCAGTTAAAAGAAATAAATGTATAGCACTAATTTACACAGCGCAATGATCTACTAACGAACATGCCCAACAGCAGCACTGTCAGATTATAATGAAAGCAGTACATTGTAAATTTATTGAAGACCTCACTAAAAACAAAAAAATACAAATGTGCTACTTATAAAAGCAAACTGTCCAGTAACAACGACATGATTTAGCACAATCTCAAATGCACTGCATTAACGTCTGAGCATGCATCCACAAAAAAAAAAAAAAAGGAAAAAGTCCGTAAACATTTAACTTTTAAAAATACTTTTGCAAGAGCAGCTAAAATAAACTACAATGTACGGCAGATTCCATGGACCCCTTTTACCTCAAAACATAGCAATTAATAGTAATTCACCCAGCACAGCGATGCAATAAACAGGCCAAAGCAAAGTCAGCACCCCCATATTCACACATTACAAGCAAAGCAGGACATATTTTAACATTATTAAAGGCAGCATAAAAAATAAAATGCACATATTTACAACTGTAAATTAAAACAATCTTGAAACAGCTTCAGCAAGTTGGCAACATGTACCTACTAGAATATTAAATGCCCTATGTTAACTATTAACATTCCCCCTCAAAAGGTAGACCTGTACCACATGCACATTGACTTGCAAGAACAGGAAAAAATTACCCAAACAGTATATCCTAACTTCCTGAAAACAGCATTAATTGCACACATTTCCACACAAAAAAGGGCAAACTATGCTCGAACATTTTCTATCTGCAAACAGAAAGTAGCCTGAAAAAGCTACGACAATAGAAATACATCACATTACATTTATGTTTAAGACTGCCCCCCACCAGAAATAAACAAAACTTCTATACACACGGTTCAGCCTTTAAAGAGTAATGTTTCTTAATCATTCCCACAACAACAATCACAATTACATATACATACACACACAGGTGTTATATCTTTAAAGTCTACTACTCAAAAATCTCAAAATAACCACTGCACAGATTTAAATACCGCATACTGCACCCCCAACATTAAAAACTTAAATCAAGCACAATATTCCCATTTAAAACTACTACTTGGAAATCTCAAAATTACCACTGCACAGATTAAATACTCCATACTACACCCCCATTAACCTCTAAACATTAAAAACTTAAAGCACGATATTCCCATTTTAAATAGCTAAAGTCACAAAATACTATGTACTTACCACTATCACAGTCTTTACTGGACTAGCTGGCTTCCTTCCTGCTGGAATGGCTAGCTGGATGACTGGCTCTCTGTCTGCTGAGTGGCTGGGCTGGCTAGCAGGCTCCCTTGCTGGCTGGCTAGCAGGCTTCCTTGCTGGCTTCTTGGCTGGCTGGCTAGCAGGTTCCCTTGCTGGCTTCTTGGCTGGCTGGCTAGCTAGCAGGCCCCCTTGCCTTGCTGGCTGGCTAGCTAGCAGGCTCCCTGGCTGGATGGCTAGCTAGCAGGCTCTTTTGCTGGCTTCTTGGCTGGCTGGCTAGCTAGCTAGCAGGCTTCCTTGCTGGCTTCTTGGCTGGCTAGCAGGCTCCCTTGCTGGCTTCTTGGCTGGCTTATCAATCGTTTCCGATTCCGAAACAAAGTTATTAGCAGCTGTAGAGCACTAATACAAAACTGCTCTACAGCTGTGACATTTGTAGGGCTCTTCCAAAGCAAATCCACCCCCCTTCCATCCTTGCAGCCAATTGCTGCTTGAATTACACCACCCGGACCTAACAGGGAATACCTCTAACTGCAGGTACAGGTTGGTGACGTAGCCGCATTGATTGCTGTGGAATAACCGGAAGTATTTTCGGCTTTTCCACGGCAATTCAGCTACAGTGAAAAACGGGACTTTTAAAGTCCCACTGCCTGACAATGCGGGCAACGGGATGAAAAGGCTCAACCCGTGAGTGTCCTGCTGACAATAGGATGGGGGGTAACCATAGTGTGTGTGTGTGTGTGTGTGTGTGTGTGTGTGTGTGTGTGTGTGTGTGTGTGTGTGCAATAAATATATAGCTGGGTTTGTAACTCAATCTCCTACTGTACAAATCTAGAGTTAATGCAGAATAGCAAGGTATAAACTAATCTCTTTATTTAAGATTTAAAAATGAATACAAATATGATGATATACTTATAAAATTAAGAACACTTAAACATATTCATCTTGAACTCTGAGAGAATAAGAGGATTTGTGTTAATTGCATTTCCTCCAGTGTCAGAAGTTTTTGGTTTTAATAAGTCACACACTAGTGATTACACTACTGAGTTTTATGTTTCAAAACTCACAATTTTATGGGGGCATAGCAACATTTCAAAGCAAATCCAAGAATGTTTTTGCTAACCAGGAAGAGTTGAAAGCTATGAGTCTGTCCTGTTCTTTTGCCATATTTTTTACTTCACCACATGCTCTTCCATTCTATCTGTCCTTCAGAATTACAAAAGTAAGATTTCCTTACATTTTCTGATTTAGGATGTATCTAACTTGCCGTGATTTTTCATCTGCTGCATTTGTATTTTACAGTTAATAGTCTGTTGTTCTGCTGTCACTTATATTCTACATTAATTAAATTACAGTAAATGAATTTGACACGGTACTGATCAGTATGAAAATAAAAAAGTTAGGGTACTTTTGTTGAGAATGTTTAACGTGACAATATATACGCAGCTTAGCTGATTATTCAGTGTTTAAAAAAAAATGTAACGTACGTAAGACAGACTTTAAAATGTAAATATCCACTTATTAATTAGGCTTCATATTTTGTAAAAAATTCTTTATAAATCAGGTTCAAAAAAGCTTTGCAAATTGTTTGTGAGTAGGCGGCAAACATACTGAGATCAAAGGGGCGTCAAGCAAACAATCACATAAGCATTGAGCTATAAAACAAAGTAATTAGCTGAATGACAAATGCATCAACTGAGAGACAGTTCTGCAAAACAAAGCATTATAAAGCTGACCATGAAAAGCCTTGAATAAACAGAAGGCAATGCTGCAGTGACTGATTGATAGAAGAACATCTTGTGACATGAACATAACTTAATTTATGTTGTAGGTCCTATGATTCTTTGCTGTCAAAAATTTTGAGAAAAAGCAAAACCTAATACACTGGGATAAAGTAAAGCAGAGTAATGACACTAAGTTCTATTTAAATGCGTTTGTTTAGTCATATTTTTTAAACTAGAAATGACAGGGTGGCATAGTGGTGATGATGAATTTGGAAATGATATAGGCATACAGAGAAGTTTTGCAGTCATAAAGAAAAACTGGTAAAGTTGCTTTCCCTTTATATCTCCTGATTTGTTATGAAGTGTATTGTCTCTTAAGTCAACTTCTCTCTGATCAGACTACGTATAGTTTTGCTAATTGCATCTCCTGGCTGACTAGAGCTTTTAATCTGTGTTCATTTTGAATAGCAATCATAGCTCTGATTAGCATCTATATTCCTTCCCTTTTTATGTCTTTCCTCAAGATCCAGTTTTAGGAGCCTTTCTCTTCCCAGTTTTTCTTAGCTTTTACTCTGTAAACTGCTCAGAACTCCACTGCTTACCTTATACAATTGATCTGTATTAATTTAATATATGTCTGTACAAAGACCTTTGCTCTACCCAGTGTTGATTGTCAGATAACCTACTGCATACTTCACTTAAAACAAAGCCAAAGCCGTCCCGTATAGTCACAAGACTTGGCTATAATCAGTAGAATGAAAGAATCACCACCATACCTAATATTTTTTTCTAACTTAAGTAATTGAGTCTGTGATTCACCTTTTCCATTTTCTTTTCCTTAAATTTTGATTTCTACAATCCAAGGTAGCTGCCTGCTAAACAGAATCTGGTCCATTCTGCACATCTCCCAAAAGTCATGTCTGCACTAGGGAAAGGACTCTTATTTGTTCCATATTGAGTATGTTGTCCCTGTTCTTAACACTTTTTCCACTATTTCCCAACGATTCAAGTCCTGGTCAGTTTGTATTCTTTTCCTCCTCCGCCTCCTGTCTCAAGCTGTAGCATGCCCACTCTCTTCTCTTAGTCATGTCTGCACTAGGGAAAGGAGTCTTATTTGTCCTGTTCTTAACACTTTTTCCACTATTTCCCAACGATTCAAGTCCTAGTCAGTTCGTATTCTTTTCCTCCTCCTCCTCCCGTCTCACGCTGTAGCATGCCCACTCTCTTCTCTTTTTGGTTTCTGTCCAGGGCTAGATGGTTACCTTTTACATTCTATAGCAACTGTTTTCTATGCTGTCCAGTCTTAACACCTCATTTTGACTTGCTGTCCCACTGAAGCCTTCTCTGTTTCATATGCTTAACTTTGTAGTTCTACCAAAATACATTAGCTCTGTATTTTTGCATTTAGAGCCTATTTACAAAGTTTTCAGTGTACCATAGAAACTGCAATCACTATATTCTCTTGTCTGTAACTTATCTAAATGTCCTGCATTCGCCGTCAGCTCTGATCATCCATTTTATGCAAAGCTAAGTGCTCTTGTTTTGAACTATTTCCATTTTGACCATAATGAATTTCTGTCACTGTAGCTTCCATTTTTTCATACACCTCTCACTGATTTGATATTTCAACTCCCAAGGTATTTGATCACAAGGAGACTATTTAGTTTTATTAGGCCCTGTCACTCTCAAGTATGATTTTATATATTTCAGTAATGTGCATATAATGATTTGTAAATGTATAGCAATTTGCTGAATTTTATTTTCCATACATTTTCGGTATTTGTACATTTCCTGTCATGATTGAAAAGGATCCATTTTTTAATCAGAACAGTCAGCTGATTAAGCACTGAAAAAAAGTATTCCTATATTCCATTCATCTTTTTCTGAGCTGATACTACTCACAGAACTTTTTTAGTTTTTGGTCATTGCTGATAACATTTGCTAAATTCTGTTGAGGTATGAATACTTCCTTATGGCAACTTCAGCAATCATTGCTAGTCAGGGTAGAAGCTTTGTAGGTAACTGAAGGTTCTCCATTACTAGATTACTCGTTGGAAAGAAGAAAAATACCCTGGCCTATTGAAACTTGACCATTTAACTGATGTGTAGACTTAAAGGGGTCATTCGTGAAGCCTTACTCTTTATTAAGTATTCAAACTGACTTTGGTACAAGGTCTTATTTTTAGGGACAGCGCAGGACCATCGGGCTGTTATGAGGGGATTGGGGTATTATGAGGGATGTGTGAAGTATACAAGTGGAAGTTGGAGTGAAATACTGGTCTACAGGATGTTGAAAGTTCATATGAATTTTGCACATCAATCCTTAGGTTGTCCCACCAGGTAAAGTGTAACTTATTAATCTGATAGGCTAAACTAATGGCTATACTAGTGTCCTGTTGCTGAATACGTAGCATTCAACCATCAAGTCCACTGGTAAAGGGAGACTGTTTGCCTAGCCAGCTGTACTAGTCGAGTATGTCCAATATACTTGCATTTCCAGGTCTTGATGGGAAAGCTTTTAATTTCTGTCTGTCTCTCTCTTTTTCTGTGATGGTTTTAATGCTTGATTGCATCCTTCTAAATGCTGGAGACCATAGTATCTTTATGCATTTATAGCCTGAGCGACGTTCATTTCATTGTACACCTTCGTACATTATGCAGTATAACTGCATACCTGTGTATTCTGTGATGTCATTACTTGCTCTGTCCATTAAGTAATGCCATTGCATCCTGTACAAAGGATTATATTTAACCCGTGGAATTTTATAGCATAATACCAAAAACCTGCTCTATGGCAACACTTGCTCTCCTTAGCCCTTTGATCTCTGAATTTCTGTGCAAGGTTGATTGTCAAATTTAATGGAGATAATGGGCAAAGGCTTCTAGGGCACTGTCTTTGGGCAGCAGTGACTTAAAAATAAATTGTATTCTATCACATAGGATGTTGTTTTCTATACCATTCCTTCTGGAATAAAGATAGATTATACTAAAGTAAGCTCTGCTTTTAAGACCTCTGCTAATGGGGTTATGTAGGAACATTCTGTATTAATGATTATGCTTGTATGTAGTAGTAATAAGGATTCTGATTGAATCCTGCCGAGACCATTGCTTATGTATTTCCTTTTTTCCTGTGCTCACGTAGCTATGTGTCCAACAGACCTGCAGCAGCTGTGGAAGGAAGTAACGAACACTCAGAATTTGGAAGACAGTGCCAAGCATGAAGGGCTGGACCTTACAACGAACAGTTCTAACTCTACCTCTTTTGTGGCCTGCAAGGCCTCCCCTCCAATATCTCATCACCCTTTGCCAAATGGACAGAACTCCGTGAACACCCCAAAGAGAGACAGGTAGTGGTGGTCACAAATTCCATATCTTGAATCTCTGCCTCTCTGGCAGCTGTTATGTTCAGGAAAGAAGCAAGTTTTTCATAATCTGTACTGACATGTATTGTCTTCCAGTTCTTGGAGAACAAAATATGAGGTAAACTAATAATGAATGGTCGCAATCATTTAAGGATAATCTCCTGTTGCAGTGCAGATATATTGTCTAGCTGTTTGGCACAAAGGAAGTATGGTTTACTTAAGTCTTTTTGACTGCTTCTCACACAGTAAAATATTTTTGTTTTCTTAAAAATACAGAACTTTGATACTCAGGTTTATAGCCTGAATTAATTGTAGACTGTACTCCCTCAAACACACACATGACATTTGGTTACATGTCTGTTTGAAGCGTAGCAGATGGTACAGTAACACGTGCTTGTGTATTATTGCTGCATTCAGAATATGAACACAAATGTATTTACCATAGTTTCTCTTTATACTTTATTAAATAATCTTGCTTTTTTTTTTCTTATGGCAGACAATGTTGTATTTACTGTTTTGAAAGAGTAGTAGGGTATCATAGTGGAACAGCAGGTAATGATACTGCCTCACAGCAAGAAGTCCTCTGATTCAATTCTTGGCTTGGGTGCCTTCTCTGCAAAGTCTGCATGTCCTCACTGTGGCTGTGTAAGTTTTCTCTAGGTGCTCTGATTTTCTCCCACATTCCAAAGACATGCAGTAGGTGGACTGGATATGATAAATTGGCCATATGGGGTGTGCATGAAGTGTGGAGAAAGAAATGCAGCAGGGATAGCCACTCAGCAGAGTGAACATTGGCTCTAGATAATTGTGTCTGCTAAAGTGAAACCCTAACCCCATGTGCAAAAATAGGAAAAGTTACAGATAGATGGATGGAGTGAAGCAGTCCTTTATCAAACACATATCAGTGATGAGTGCTAGTCAAAACTGAAGCTATAGTTGCAAAAACGAAGGGATTCTGTAGGTTCCGGTGCTTGATGGACGTCAGACATTTCATTATGTCAAGTAACCACTTTGATGAGGCCTCTAAAAGATCCTCCCCCTTGGCATGATGGCCATGTCATACATATGTCCAGCAATAATTTTTCTGCAGTTTCCCTGCATAGGCTTAATAGAATCATATTGATCATTACCCTCTGTAGAGAAAAGTTATGAGCTTCTTCAAATGTTTTATGACATTTGTCCTCATCATGAGCTGTGATTTTTGCAATTATATACCCTAGCTAGAGTTGGCACCACTCATGAGTTTTGAAAGGAAATAATTAGATTGTGCATGAGGTAGAACTTTAGGTTATGCTGGCTTCTGGTAACTTGTGTAGACATATTTCTGTTTTTTTTAAACCTTTTCTTAAAGCCAGGAGATGTCAAAATGCTAAGCAAAATCTCCATGTCCTGAATATATATGGTTTACACTCTGAAGCATTAAATGTTACCAAAATGTGATAAGTTTGCAAGAAAAAAGTGGTAGTGGCAGAGAAAGAGGAGAGAACATATGATAGTGAGTTTTACCACATGTTGTACTGCAGAAGATAGTTTCCATCATACAAACTGATCTATTTTCATTTGTTCGCCTTGTACAAAGGCCCTTGCTGATGAGGCTTTTCCACATCAGTGATTCTGTATTATCCGTATTATTGACATCTTATGACAATTAGGGGGATAGTAGAATGTTGTGACATAGACTAAGAAGTACTGGAAATACAGGGAAAGGCACCTCCAAGAAAAATAGAGATGTATCTGTTAGTTGTATGCAGTTGGAGTTATGTACAGTCACTCATTCCCTCTGTGACTTTAGAAGTTGAAGTTGTTCCCATTGCTGGTGATGAATGCACATGCTGATCTTTGTGTTTCACTGTTGCAGTCCTGACTTGTAGGATTTCCTGGCATAAAAGCCGTTGGCCAGCCTGACTACCAGACAAAACTGTTTTCCTCTCCCAGGCTGGAGGACACCCTGACCGACGTCAGTATGCTCCGGTATAAAGGGAGACGGCCTACATCACAATATCAGACTTTTTTTTGCCATCAGAGCCTGAAGCAGTGTTCAAGTGCTTTGGTCAGTCCACACCAGAGGGAAGTCATTGTTGGAAAGATAAGTCCCCCTTTGGGGAAATCCTTTCTTTTTCTTTAACTCATGTCAGATAAAGTAAATAATTTTCTCTGTTGTGGTCAGCATATCCCACACAAAGACTTTCGCTCCCTTTGTGTGACCTCTTTAGGCCCATACCATGACATCCCTAGTTGCCATTTTTGTGCTTGTTTTAACACTAGGACTATTAGGCATAGGGCCAACATTTTAGTGAGATTCCTTAGTAAAGAATCTTTTTACATGCGTATGATGGCTTCCACCGGTTGTCCCTAATTTGAGCAACTTTAGAGTAAGAAAGATAAAAAAAAAAAAAAAGAAACAAAAGCATAGCTCTTCAAATGTCAACCATTTTCTGTCTGCCTCTCCCTCTAGGCTTGTGATTGTTGAAGAAGGTGAGGAGCTTTTGCACCCCCCTTTGGTGTTTGTAATTGTGACGCAGACCTCTGTTGAGACCCATTCAGAGTCCAACACGCCATTGATCCCAATACTTCCTCGCAAGCCCTTTTATATGGCTCTGTTGGATCCGCAGCCAATTCCGCTGGCTTACAAGGAGCATGTTTCTACTGATGATGCCCAAACAAGGTGTCTGCCTACACTGGTTCTTTTTCACCACACTCGATAGACAGGTGCCAAGTCAGTGGACACTCCTAGACCCAAGGCCAAAGCCACCCCAAAGAAATATACTGTGGTAGGGTCCTCACCTAAGCCTTCTGGCTCCCCTTTACAGAGATACCAACAGGATCTAATAAGACTAGCTGAGGATCTGATTCTCTTGTTAGGTCAAGACAGGCCACAGGGGATGCGCCATCAGGGGAAAGGAAGACTGCTGCTCCTACTGAAGTTTTCCAAGATCCTTTTCATTCAGAGGAAGACTCAGACCTAGAGGAATCTGGGTCTGATAAGGGCTCCTCCTATACATCCTGTGATGGGTCTGATACAGTGGAGAATCTGCCCTCTGCCTTCCCCGAGAGGATTTCACCTTTGGAGAGACCCTCCATGCTATGAGAGAGCATTTTTCAGTGGGAGGCACATGATTATCCCCAGTCCAAGATGAGAATTAGAGAGTTCCTGGATTTACCTGAACACAAACCATTGTCTATTCCACCCATTTTAGAGGTAGTGGAAGATGTTTTCCAGGATTCCTCCTTGAATCCTGATTCCCTTCTCTATGCCCCACGTAAACCAGACAAGTTTTATAGGGTCCAAGCCTCCCACAAATACTTTTTTAAAAATCTTGCTGACCCTGAAGTGGCCACCCCATGGCCCAAAGGGGCTAGAGTCAGCTCATCCAGGAAACCTTTACCTACAGACAAAGAGAGTAGGGCCCTTGATAGGCTTGGGAAAAAGGTATATATGTCTGCCTTCTTTATTATGAGGGCCCTCAACTGTCAATTTCATATGATCAAGTATCAACAAACCATTTTAGATTAGGTCAATCGGAAGGTCACCTCACTACTGGATAAAAACCTTTCCAAAGAGCTCCTACAGCTCTGTCATTCCATTGTTCAGGTAGCTAAACATTCATTACACTGTGGTTATGATGCCATGGAAGCTTCTTGCAGTGTAGCTGCCACAGGGTCAGTTATTACAAGGCATGCATGGCTTGGGGAACAGTCTCTTCCAGACCATGTTAAATCAAATCTTTTTGATGTCTCCCTTGACAAAGACTTCTCTTTGGCCTTAAGATGGAGGCAATTCTCAAAAAGATGAAGGACACAGTGAAGTCTATGCAGGAAGTGAAGAACTTTCTCCAAGCACAGCCTCCTAGGTTTAGTAGGAACTTCCCAACTAAACATTGGTCATTTCCCTCCCTGTCTAGGGGGAGATAGAGGAAACCACAGTGGAAAAGGGCCTATGGGCAGCATGGGCAGTAGCAATGGCTGTAAAGAACCAGGCAGTGGACCTCAGAGGACTCCAGGCAAGGAGGTTCTAGGTCCCAAGCCCCTACCACAGAGCGATAATGACTCATCCACCCTGCTTAACCCCACTGCCCCCACCCCAAGACTAGGAAGGAAGGCTGTTACTCTTCAAACAAAACTGGAGCCATATTACTTCAGACAAGTAGGTTCTAGACATTATTTCAGATGGTTACAAACTCCCCTTCAAAGGCTATCCAGATGACCCACAAAATCAATGGGCAGAGGCCCTGGCCCAAATTCAGATCCTGTGCTCTCAGGGAGTGGTGGAACATTTCCAGAAGATCAAAAAGAAAAAGGTTTCTTCTCCAGGCTATTTCTTGGTCCCAGGAAGGAAGGCTTTTGGCACCCAGTCTTGGACCTGTCCAATCTCAACCAGTTTCTCCTGGTTCCAAAGTTCAGAATGTTGACTCTTTAGAAACTATTACCCATGATAACCCTGCAGGTCTTCATGGGTTCACTAGACCTAAAAGATGCCTATGTGCACATTCCAATTCAAAAGTATCACAGAGCTATTTTCACTTCAGGACTGGCTCCAGTCACTATCAATTTTCAGCTTGCCATATGGCTTCTCTACCATTCCAAGGGTTTTCTGAAAGTGTCTAGCACCTGCAATTGCTTTTCTTTAGGACCAGGGGGGTCCAAATATACCCCTACCTGGATGACTGCCTGATACAGGCCACAGAACTGTCAAAACTCCTCAAGGACCTGAAATTCACCCAGGACACCCTGTCCTCCCATAGATTCACAGTAAATCTCCAGAAATCCAACACTGTTGCAACCCAATAGTTTTTCTGAGGGCACTTCTGGACTCTTAACTTCAAAAGGCCTTCCTCCCTCCAGACAAAGTCTCCTTTCTGACAAACTACTTCCAAAAAATTCAGCAGAGAGAAATTGTATCTCAGCCAGAGTTTCTCCAAGCACTGGGGATATATAGCTTCATGTATCCTCATGGTTCCCCTGGCCAGACTGCACATGAGAAAGCTTTACTGGTACCTCAAAAATGTATGGTGCCAGATCTCTCCATCACTAGAGGTCGAGATACAACCGATCCCTTGTCAAAAACCGGAATTTGCATGGTGGGTACAGGCGTGTACCCAAAATCAGGGCATTTCCTTCGGCTTTACTCCACAGGTCCAAACCCTCACCACAGATGCCTCAGAGACAGCCTGGGCAGCTCACTTTCAACACCTCTAATCACAAGGAAAGTGAGGGGCTTTGTTCAAGGACAGACACATCAATTGAAAAGAACTTGTGGCAGTGCAAAAAGGTCTGACAGCCTTAAAAGAAGAATGGGAACCAGGGGTCCTATTAGTAAAAATAGACAATACCACAGTCAATGTGGTACATAAACAGGCAGGGAGGTGCACACTCTTATACACTGTGCTGCCTAGCAATGCAAGTATGGGAAACTGCACATTCTCTGGGCTTGCACTTCATGGTACAATACCTTCCTGGGGTTCAAAATGCTGTAGCAGGTCACCACAGCAGAAACCTGATGGACCCCCATGAGTGACATCTGCATCGGAAATTTTTCTCAGCATAACTCAGAGATGGGGAGTCCCTCAGGTAGACCTCTTTGCCAACAAGGCCAAAACTCACCTGAAAAAATTCTGTGCCAAGCTCTAACAGACATCTGCCTGAAAAACAGATGCTTTCTCCTTCCCATGGACTCAGCTCTTCATTTATGCAGCCCTCTTTACCCCTTCTGCCTCATGTACTTCCCCAAAGGCAGTACTTATAGCACCAGACTGGCCCAGACAACACTGGTATCCTGTCCTCCTTGAGCTCACCAGCCAAACCACATGTTTCTTACCTCAGAGGGTAGACCCTTCTCACACAAAACAATGGAAGGATTGTGCACCCCAACTTTCAGACTCAGCCTTTCAACTTGGATAATTCTGCAGCACCAAACTACAGTATTAGTAAGCAAGTGCTGGACATTCTTAAAAAATCTAGAAGACCTAGCACTAGAAAGTCATACTCAGCCAAATGGAAAAGATTTTCCATCTGGTGCCAGAAGCACCATCTCATTTCTAATTCAGTACACATTACTACAATCCAAGAATACCTGGCCAGTCTGGTGGATGAAGGCTTTTACTATTCCTCCATTAAAGTTCATGCATCTGCCATTTCAACCCACATTCCTAGTGTTCCTCCAGTCTTTTCTCATCCCCAGATTAGACTGCCCAGGAGGAAATCCACTCCTCCACGGGACCTCCATTTTGTCACATGAAAAACTGACTTTGCCCCCTTTTGAACCTGTGGCTAATGCTCCTCTCTCAAGTTTCTTACCTCATGGCAGTGGAACCATTTATTATGTTGTACCAAGATAGGTCTTCCCTCAGAACTAATCCTTCTTTCATGCCCAAGGTGGTCACTGATACTTCTCTAAAGCAAGCCATTCATGTGCTTACATTCTTCCTCAACCCTCAGAACAAAGGAGAAAGAATACTTCATTTCTTGGTTGTGCACAGACAGCTCCATTTTATCTAGACAGAACAAAAGCCTTGAGAAAATCTGACCAGCTGTTTATTACCTTTGCCCTTTGCTCTGAGGGGAAACCAGCTTCTAAACAGGTTATCTCTAAATGGATCTCCCACTGCATTTCTTTCTGTTAGCCTTCATGGCAAAAAGGCCCCTGACATGATTAGGTCACACTCCATTAGGGCAACAGCTACCTCTTCAGCCTTTCTGAAGGGGGGTACCTACTAAGGACATCTTAGAAGCCGTCACCTGGTCATCTGTACATGCTTTCAGAAAGCACTATCTGTTGGCAGCCTTTTCTAAGTGTAGAGGAGGATTTGCCACTGCCATCCTGCAGGGTATCCTCTCCTCTCCATTATCTCCTTCCTTCCATTAATCCAGCTTTGAGAATCTTCCCACAAGTCAGGAATGGAACAGTGAAACACGAAGAACATAGTACAGTTGTGTACACTTACCATACATGTAGATATCCGATTATATTCACTGTTGCAGTCTTCTTTCCCTCCCTTCTGCCCCCTTACCCTACTAGGTAGCCTGCTAATAACAAGCGAATCCAGCCAAGGGTCAATACCCTTGGTTACCCTGCCATTAAGGTTTTCTTCTTTAGTTCCCTCCTGTTCACTTAGGGGTTTTCCTGGCAGAAGACAAGAAAATACTGATGTCATGATGTAGGCCGACTCCCTTTATACCAGAGTGTAGTGTACACAGCTGTACTTTCTTCTTGAGGAACTTTATTTGCAGAAATGCAGCATGTATCACATAGAGGAGGAGTTAGTTGCGCCTTTACCTTCAGAGCAAAAGTTAAACATTTTTATTTCTGAAGCCTTTGGGGAAATGCTGTTTAAGTAATTGATTTCCCTACTGGAGGTAGTGACTGTTCTAGTGTTAGATAAGGGCAGCAGATGAACTAACTACTCCCCCTAGATGGGAACAGCTGGGAGCATTAGGTCATTACAAAAGCCACTTATTCACTGCATACAGTTGATGGAGATTGTGATATGTTATTAGTTTTCACTTACTGGCTTTTGCTGCAGAAAGCTTCAGTGCCATAGCTCTCAAAATTTTACCTCCAGAATTAGGGACAAGGAAAATATTCAGGGTAAAAAGGTGCCAGATTAAGAACCATTTTTAAATACTGATACCGTTAACATAAGAAAGCTGATAGAAAAAGAGGATGTGAATTAAGACATTACTGAAGTGAAAGACCACCAGTATTTACTGATTGTAATCCACTCCAGTTTTTCTCAAAAAAAAAAAAAAAAAAAAAAAAAAAAATCCATATCCGTCCTTCTCCTGAGTTAGAGTGGTCCCTTTTCCTTTTGGCTGAGACGTGTACAGATACTAAAGTTTCAGTACCTGCCTGCAGTCTCTTAATGGCTTTCAGCAGGCTCTTGGCCAGGTTGAAAGCCCAGAGAGTCAAGAGTTGCCGAGAAGGAAGGACCCTTTCATTTGTTAGATATGTGGATGCCAGTCAAGAGACTGTGAAATGAGCATCACTTTCTTTGCCTTTTTATAGGAGACATCCACTTTGGTAGTCTTAATCTCTGAATGGAAAGGTTGAACTTCCTAGCTGTGCTACACAACATCCTGTTTTGCTAAAATAGTTGTGGTACTGTTATCCCCTCCAGAAATTAAAAAATGAGACTTCGTCACTGGACGTCTGTGTGCAAAACCCAATGTAAGTCCATCCCTAATTTCAGTCTTGTCAGAAACAACAATGGACATTGGCATTATGGCCTCCAAAGTGGCAGTGTCAATAGTCTGTGAATTAGTAGATGTTTGGTCTAGAGGTTGTAAAAGCACTTGACTGGAACTGGCACCCTCTGGGGCACTAGAAGCCTGGCTGTCATCTACTGCTACCTTGTCTGCTTCCTTTTTGTGTTCTTTTTTAAGGGGATGTTTGAAAAGGAAGACAGCCTAGTGGATTCTATCACTGATTGGGTACGGATCTCAGTCTAAGAGTAATGCTACTCAACGCCAGAAGTCTAAACGTCAAGATGCACGCACTCGAAACTCTCCTTAGCATGGAGATCATCGATATCTGTGCAGTAACAGAAACCTGGTTCAAGGCTCCTGAGAGCACCCCAGCACTACCAGGTTATACCTCATACCATGCTTTTCGGCCCCAAAACTTGGACCGAACCACAAAAGGAGGAGGAGTATCAATATTTGTCAAAGATACCCACACCTCCAGGTTGGTGGCACAGCACTAAGCATCAGAGACTATCCATGTGCAACTAACAGTGGGTAAAACTGCCTTCCAGTTTATAGCCTGCTACAGACCACCCTCCCAAACCAAGGAACCCCACTCGGCCTTCCTGAGAACACTGGAAAATATGAAGGTCTCTCCAAACACCATTATATTGGGCGACTTCAACTACCCTAACTTCAACTACCCTAACATAGACTGGGAGCATTACTCTAGCTCCAACACCCTAGCCCAAAGGTTCCTAGAATTTATAAACTCAAATGCTATGGAAAAACTTGTTGCCACTCCCACAAGAGGGGAAAACATACTGGACCTGATCATCACCAACATGGGGACTCTGTGCTCCAGACCAGAAGTGTATCCCTCACTGGTAAGATCAGACCATAAACTAATCTCACTAGATATTCACATCCCGACCCCACCCCCTGCCCATAAAACCACAGTGAAAAACTTCTCTAAAGCAAATTTCACACTCCTCAAAACTGAGGTGGAATCCTTCAAAGCCCCCGGGCCTGTGGAAAATACGGCCAAAACCACAGAATCCTTTATAAACGCATTCTATGAACACCTTTAGGAATGCATGGATCATGCAGTCCCAAATAAAACCAAGACCCAATCCTCCAAAGTTAGGCATCCTGTCTGGTGGACCCCAGCCATAAACAAACTATACAATAGAAGGAGGAAGCTACTACATGATAGAGCAAAATCCCAAAAAGGGAAGGCATCTCTGATCAGTATTAGCAAAAAACTACGGGCACTCATAAAATCGTCTAAGGCCAGCTTCGAGAGAAACATTGCACAGGACACTAAGGATAATCACAAGGCTTTCTTTAGTTATGTTAGGAACCTGGGTGGGAATTCCCAGATATGCTCAGAATTAGTCCAAAATGACAAAAAATACACCGAACCCACAGACATTGCCAACATCCTAGCTGACAGGTTCAGTGCAAACCCCCCCTCCCCACCAAAAGGGCAAATATCTATCCCAGCAGAGTGCTGCCCCCCTGACATCTCAGATGCTCCTCAGGTAAGAGCCGCCCTCTCCAAAGCAAAAAACACAGCATCAATGCGACCAGACGGTGTCCCAGGCTGCGTCCTACATGAACTCCAAGAAGAACTAAACCCAAACATAAAACTACTGTTCAATCTCAGCCTTACTACAGGATATGTACCCAGAGAGTGGCGTACAGCAACAGTGGTCCCTCTCCACAAAGGTGGTGCCTCAATGGATCCTGGAAACTATCGCTCCATAAGCTTGACTAGCTTGGTCTGCAAAGCTATGGAAAGGATCATCATGGACCTCATAAATAAAGATATTGGGGACCTACAGACACTGGATCCTACCCAGTTCGGCTTTGTTAAGGGCAGATCCTGCCTCTTGAACCTGGTCGATTTCTTTGAAACAGTCACCAAGGCCATTGACGAGGGGAAGGTCGTCCACACAGCCTACCTGGACCTTGCAAAAGCCTTCGATACAATACCCCACTCAGGCATTATAGATAAGCTCACCAGCTTAAATATAAAGCCCTATGTCACTAGATGGGTTGCCAACTGGCTCAAGGACAGAACCCACATGGTTAGAATTGCTGGAGCCATGTCAGACTCCAAACCAGTTACAAGTGGCGTCCCACAAGGCTCAGTCCTGGGACCTCTCTTGTTCGGTATATATTTCTCGGAGGTACAGGCTAACACGGAAGGACTGTGGCTGACCAAGTTCGCAGATGACTGCAAACTGGGCGCCATAATAGACTCTCCAAACGACACAAGCATCCTACAAAAGGGCCTCAAAGAAACAGACAACTGGTGCCAGAGCCATGGCCTCAAGCTAAACTCCAAAAAGTGTATAGTCATCCCCTTTGGCAAAAACAAAGTGCCCACAAATTACCACATAGGTGGTAATCCATTAAGTACGGAAGAAGTAATTAGGGACCTGGGGACCCAAGTTGATAGCAATCTCTCATTTGACAACCACGTAGCCAATGTGGTTAGAAAAACATTTTATATAGCCCACCTAATCATGAAGGGATTCACATCTAGATCAGGGGAGGTCATCGTGCCTCTTTACTCATCCCTCATCAGGCCCATAATTGAGTACAATGCCCCTTTTGGGATGTACCTTACCAGACACCTGCAGCAACTGGACAGACCTCAAAAGTACCTCACCAAGCGGTTCAAAGGGCTCAAACAGATGCCATATGCTGCCCGGTTAAAGAAACTCCAGCTCTACTCAGTGGCATACCGCCTGCTCAGAGGCGATCTGTGCCTGACGTATAAAGCCATGTCCAACCCGGAATTAATGGACATGCTACATCTCAGAAAATCCAAATCCCATCGAGCTACGCGCTCGAGAGACTTGAACCTCAGCACTGAAATAAATAGGACATGCTGGAGGGACAGATTCATAACCCTGAGGCTCCCTTCACTCTGGAATAAAATCCCAGTCCAGGTTAGGCAGAGTCCCTCATTGACTCTCTTCAAGAGGAATCTTGATGAGTGGATGGGAGATAGTAGGTTTACCCCGGGTATCACTTCTGTGTCACTGTTAGACAGAGGCACAGTATACTAACCTCGAAAAAGGGCATAGCAAAATTCATTTAAAATGGGTGGCGAAAGCCAAACATACTCTGGCTAGGCTTATAAATGCCCTAGGACAGATAGCCTAGTATGAACCTATTCCAGTCCAGGTAGTGCTGAATACTGGATGTTGTGGTTCACCATAAAAAATGCAGCTGCTGCAGTCCTTATGGGAATTAGCTAGCTATAGAGAGGTTTATCCTTCTTCATTCCAGACATAAGGCTGATGTTCCCAACAGGCCAGTACAGATGGCAGCTATCCCAAACAGACAAAAAATATTTTCTCAGGTGGGTAGTTATCTGACTCCACAACAAAGGCAAACCACACTGAAAAGCCAGACATTTGCTAAGTGCTATGAAACAAAGCAAATGCATCATATTGTGGCAAAAAAATTCTGCTTTTGTCTAGGTGGATACCATCTTTATACTTAGCAGCATTATGCGGACCCAGGAGGAGGCCATCTGCTAGCAGAGGGGGGGAGGTTCTCAGCTCTAGAAGTCAGGACAAATGTTAATACTTGTAGCCAAGTCACAGTAGTTATGACTACTGCAATAATAATGTGTTAAAACATCTATTATGTTAAGTTCCCATACAACTGATGATTATAAGTATTTACTGACTGTACTCTACTTACTTTTCTCTATTAAAAAAAAGACAAATTTTTGAATGGACAGAGCAACATTTTTAGCCAAAGTTAGGGACGGCTGAGAAATGTATGTTCAACACTGTGTGTTTCGAAATCTTATTTGGTTCACTCAGTTTTTAATTGTTGATTTTTTTTTTACAAGTATATCTGACTTTGATGGCACAGAATCATCTGACTGTAGGGCTTCACAACGCTGTTCTATCATACACTTCCAGGGTTATTGAAAATAATCCTGCGTATTTTCTCCAGTTGTACCTGTTGTTTGTTGATGTATAGTTAATTTAATTCTTTTTCTTTATTTTAATGATTTATCATTGCTATTTACAGCTCTATATTAATGCCTTCCTCAGGTCCTTTATTACTGTCCTTTCAGAGCATCAGTGACTGGTGTGGTATCTATCATCATATTTAGTCAGGTTTGCATCAAAAGAGACCAACTATGTACCATTATTTTAGAGTATGCTGAAAGCAGTAATATCTTTTATGTTTTTGTTTTTCTTTCTGGCAGACGTGTTGCCTTTTCCGTAATCGTGTATTTAGATGTGAACCACTTTCAGAGCTCCTTATTAGTGGCATCATTGTGCAGTATATTAACAGAAGACTGCAATTACAGTTAGGCAAAAAAGATATTACTAAAAGGAATATTTTGGACTTCTGAAATTTGAGCTCAGATCATTTTTATTAATGGAAATACCTGAAGAAGGTGCTCTCGTGTCTGTTGCATTTGCTTCTAAATGTGTCGGCTAGTGCATTGCTATCTTTCCATGCTTGAATAGCCTTGACTTTATGCTCCCTAAGTTGAAAAGGGCCATATGTGGCATTCATCAGCCTGTAACATTACACTTTCTCCATTGCTGACATTTATTTCTGTATTTTTTGTCCTCATCTCCTCCCCAAGTGGCCATCAAGCCTGTACACTGTTTGGCCTATTCATTTTCCTCCTGTTCCCTAATAAACAAGGACACAAAGAAAAGAAAGCAGAATCTGTTGAATCATGGCCATTTTTGTAACCATAAAATCCATCTATAAGTTAGAAGTTATGTAATACCGAATGCATGGATCCCAGTATATGTGCACACTTTTGTCTCCCACAATTCCATTCAAGTGAGAATGTACTCCATGTTGGGTTTGCAGTTCCCGTAGTCTCTGCTGAATATGCAGTAATGTCAGGCCTTCCAACTACTGCTCTTTCTGTTCTACTCCACCGAATGCACCCCTTTCAAGATGGATAAGGTAAACAAGCAGTGGTTGCTGCTCAGTCACATTTCTTTCTTTCCTTCTTTCTGGAAATACATCATCTGGACCACTTATTGAACCTTCGCTATCTAAGTGGTAGCCAGGGCCATAAAGTTCTTGTGCAGTGGAGCTGACTGATGTCTTGCTATCTTGTTCACATCCTAGTGTAAATAAAGGAAGAGAAGTAGTGGGCTACAGGGCATACACACTCACTGTTTAGTACAATAGGGTTTCTCCATTTTTTTCTGTCTAGTAAAAGTGATAATATAATATAAAATGTGGGGTAATATTTGTCTCATTTTGTTGTAAAGTTACTTTTGGCTGCCTGGCTCACATAAGTGCATACTTTGTCACATGTCAAAGCTTACTGTATCTAATAAAGGTGGTAAATCTGTTTTTGTCTTGTAAATTTGCAAGAATCAAAGTCCCATCATAACCATGTTAACAAGAGAACTTTAGGTTTGTGTTCTAAGTGTTTTGTTTACATTTTCGCGTATTTTCTAATTTGTCTTAGGCTTCACAAAGCTTTGTCCACTTCAGTGGGGCTTTCATTGTTGCCACCCATTTTGGTATTTTCTTATGTAATTGACTAGCTTTTCAGTTTTCATCCAGGAAACCTTTTTTTCTTTAAAACAGATAAGCTTTATGAATATTTCTGTTATATGTATTTTTAGGGCAGAATAATAATTTGCTTGGAGTTTTGTCTTTGCGGTAGCATTACAATAAGTAGTATTTTTAGGACCAGGTTGTAGCTTCATCATCTGGATTTATTTTGGAACCTTTGCCCATAACCTTATAATGCAATATCTAAAGGAGGCTTTAGAAAATGTAGAACAGAGTTAAAGCAGAAGTGGTGGAAATATGGGTTGTAGTAGTTAGGTTAAGAAAGCTAATAGATGAAAAAGGGGGCTGTGTTATGCCTATTAATTTTGGAGCAGTGATGGTGTGGTAAGCAGAATCAGTTTGTAATGAGCAAAAGCTCATCAGGTGGGTTAGGTAAAGCACAGTTAGAGATATCAGGTTAAGCGACATGTCCGTTAGATGGACGTACCTTACCACTTTCTGTGGTTTAAGGATCCAAAGCATTTTCAACATATTGCTATGATTAAAATGCGAAGACTCAGTGCATCTTTTTGACTTTCCCTTTAGTACAAAACTAGTACTTATGTGCATATTTCACCATGCAATGGGCTAAGGCTTCCCCTTATCTCCCTTAATTCATATATTGAACAACTTTCTTTTACAGATCCCTGTCTTCTGCTCATTTCCCAAGTTCAAAGACATTGCCTTATCATATGCTACCTTTTCTGATAATATAAACATTTCCCCTCCCTCAAAAATGACATTCCAAAAATTAAATTGTATCTACTACTGAAGTCTTTTTTTTCTTTCTAATCATAGTTTAAACTTGAAATGAATAAAAATGTAGAACATAGCACCACAGCAAACCAATAAAAAAGCAAATGGCAAAGAACAGTATAAAATATTCAACACAGGTGAGCGCTTTCATGATAAAATCGCTTCTTCAAACCATACAAAAAAACAGCAAAATCTCAAATATTTAAAATGCAATCAATTAAATATCTACCAATAAAAAACATGCAAATACAATAGCCATAAGAATTTTAAAGGCACAGCCTTCTTTTAAGGCAGGAACCATAGAGGGCTATTGCCATAAAGGCACACACAGCAATATATCTATTTAAAAAAGCTTTCTTTCTTTCAAAACTGGCTTAAGAGGTACTGATTCATTCAAGCCTGCACCTCTATGTGCTGATAATTTGAGAATCCATCTTAGTTCTTTCCCTTCTGTGACGTTAGTTATGTCACCCAATCTAAAACTTTCATAGATTACTTCTACTGCCATAAATTTGAATCAGTGGTTAGTGCCTTTCTCTAGAATGTGCTTAGCTAGGACACTATAACTATGACCATTATTAGCACAATAATGTTGTTGTTTGTCATTCGGCTTTTCCCGGTTAGGGGTCGCCACAGCGGAACTCCGGTCCGCTAATGATTGGCAGTAGATTTTCATGAACGCCGAGGTGCCAGCTCGACGTCCAACCTTCAACGAAGGCACGCCCATTTTTGCATGTCTTTCTAACACCCATCCAACCGCGGAGAGGACATGCAGAGTCCACACAGAAGGCCCACCCCGCACTTCAGCCGAGAATCGAACGGGAGAACCTTTTGCTGTGAGGCAACAACGCTACCGCTGTTCCACCCCGGATGTAATAATGGTCTCTAATTCGTTCCTTGAGTCACCTATTAGTTTTTCCTATATAAAATTTTGAGCAAATCACACACTGTGCTAAGTAAACTAAGTTTTTAATGTCACAATTAACTTTAACTTTGAAAACGTAACACAAAACATAATAATTACCATTGTCTTTTCAAAGAAAGAAATCTTTTTAAATAGGTGTCTTCTTATGTGTGCCTTTATGGCAGTAGCTCTCTGTGGTTCCTGCCTTAAAAGAAAGCTGTGGTTCCTGCCTTAAAAGAAAGCTGTGCCTTTAAAATTCTTATGGCTATTGTATTTGCATGTTTTTTAGAGGTAGATATTTAACTGATTGTATTTTAAATATTTGAGATGTTGCTCTTTTTTTTGTATGGTCTGAAGAAGCGATTTTATCGTGAAAGTGCTCACCTGTGTTTGAATAAAAGTCTGTTTGTAATTTATACTGCTTTTTGCCATTTGCTTTTGTATTGGTTTGCTGTGTTCTACATTTTTGCTCATTTCATTTGGTATGTGGTTGAACACAGCTTTGTGGTCAACAGGACTTGTTTTACTATATAGTTTAAACTTGCATAAAATTATATTATTTCTGCTTTATAATAATTACTCTTTTCTTAAGCCATTCAATCTAGCAGATATCAAAATACTGGGAAAATAAGTGTTAACTTACTCACAGAACAGTCTAGAATTATTTTCTACTTGCTGTTCTTGCCATGACTGCCAACCATCAGACCGCTCCCATCCTGGGTAAACATTTTACAGTTAATGACAAAATCACTCCCATCATGTAGGCATCCATGGTAGAGTCTGTGCTGTTGCCAACATCCCAGCAATGAGGATATGTGTGTCTGTGTGGGCATGAGTGTATGGCCCTAACACTTACTTCTGCATCTCCCTTGACATTGTGTGGTCCTACACACAGACCTTCCAGGGCTTTTTGCTACGGTCTTTGGATTGCCAAGTTTACGATCTGCTGTCACATGTATCACTTATATCTCAATCCACTTGCCTTTGTCATGAGTTCAGTTACTGATGTTTTAGAGTCTGAAACTGTAGCGGTAATGTTCAAAAACAATACATGATGCAGTAAGTACTAAAGTTTGTCAACAGTTTCCATTGCTTGAATTATGTTTTGCCCATCTGGAGGGTTTAATTCAACCAAAATCAAAGTTAAGATGCCACTATGAACCAGCAGTGACAATATCTTTCCCAGCTCAGCACAGTGATTTTGCTTGTGTTCTCTCCTTTGGGTGAGTCCTCAACAACAGGTAATGTTTCCCTTTGGATGATCTGTAATAATGTTTGATTTAGTTAAAATGTCATCATTTTCTCACATTGAAACAAAAGCAGTTATCAGCAATCATCCTGCTTTGTTATAATCCAACCCTGAAAATAATGTATGGTAATCTTTAAAGTCATCCCACTAAGAAGAGTTAAAGTCACATTTAAAAAACTTAAAAAAAAATATAGGATGCAGTGTCATTTGTGGTATTCTGCCTTGAACTTCATTGGTTAAAATATTTTTCACTCTGTATAGGATTTCAGTGTTTACTTAACTTCCACTAAAAAAATGTTTCCTTCTTTCCTGACCTTGTTCCAGTTTGCTGCTTCTGCTACATACATCAAAACGTAGACACTCATCATATTTTATGATCATGACTCCCTCTGCAGCATTTTTTCTTCATTTGTATCAGTTATTCTTTATCACATTGCATTATTAATAACTTATTCTGGTAAAAAAAATTATTTTAAATGATGGTCTACAACAACCCAGGAAGAATAATTTATGTTGATCATTTTTGTAGCTTAAGTTTTATATCACAATATAGTTTTGATATAGTAAAATAAAAAGTTTTAAGAAGTTTCTTGACTGAAAGTCATCCCTGGAAATTTTTCAGATTGTATCTGAATAAGATTTTTTATGGGCCAGTTAATCTTTCTTTTTCCCTGTACTTTTAGCATCATAACCATCCTATCATTTTATCTGTTTAATCAACCTTTTAATTGCTCCATTTATTGATTTTATTCAGTTAGAGCGGTGGTGGTGCTGCGGTAACATTGTCGCCTCACAGTAAGACGCTGTCCGGTTCAATTCTCAGCTAGAGCGTCTTCTGCGTGGAGACATGCGTGAATGGGCGTACCTTCATTGAAGGTTGTGCGTCAGGGCTGGTAACTCGGCACGTAAAAATCAACTGCCAATCATTAGCGGACCGGAGTTCCGCTGTGGCGACCCCTAACTGGGAAAAGCCAAAAGACACAAACAATTGATTTTATTCAATTATATATTCTGTCTTGTTTCCATATCGGTTATATTCCAACTCATGTAAAGTTTTTCTTATGTTTTGGCTTATTATTTATTGAGAAAAATAATCTTGATAAAAATAGTCTGCAAGATGTGATAGTCTTTGGCTTGTGTCATTTAGAATTTAGATCTTCTAGTGTCTTTTCTAACCTGATAATTCAGTGATGTTTCTCAAACAGCTGACTGAGAGGTGTTCTGATGGCATAATATTGCTTTGATTGTTGTATCAGCTAACTTTGGAATCTCCAGTTTCTTTCTTACAACACTGTAGAATTTTCCAGTTCATGCTTATTTTTGGTCTATCTTTATTTCAGCAATCTGAAGCTACTTTTCATGTTGTATGACCTACAGCATTAGATATTTTTTTGGGGTGGAGTCAAGAAGTTTGTAAAAGCTGACGTTTTGTTGGCGTGAAACTGAAATTGTAAACATTGCAGGTTTCATGGACCATACGTATGTTCTTTAGAGAATTGTTACCTAGTAAATGAAGGTCTGAAATGCATACTGTGTTTAACAGATTATTGATGTAAGCATTTGTTTCTATTGGTGTGCCTGTGAAAAGTAGTTTGGGTGTAGCATTAGGAGTTGTATTGTGTTGTATACAGTTTAGAGTATCACTCAAAACTTGTGCTTAATATTTGATTTCAAGATCTGAATGTGGTTATAGTTTTGTTAACCAGGTTAACTACAACTACTAACAAAATCCCATTTACCAGGAGACCTTGGAGAGACGCCTCATGAACTAGCAAAAAAGGTTTAAGATGCAACTGTTGCACAACAAACTTCAAAATAAGAATAACTGCTCATTAGGAACACAAGTATTTCGGTACCTTAAACTTAGAACAGGATATAACTTATGATAGCAGGTTGTGAACGGACGTCAATAATTTGTTGAGAATGTGCAAAGATCTTTGCACAGCAAAGAGCACATATTCTGAGCAGTATAGTAGTGTCATAAGTTGTAACTGTGTGACTGCAAATAGTTTTGGAAAGTGTACAGTATAAGGTCAGTAAATATTAGTGGTGTTATAGAATTTATAGTGATTGAGTAGAAATACCTGTAACCAGTTAGACCTTTAATAGAAACATGTTCAAATTACAGTAATGAAGATAAAATAAGGTGAATGAAAATGGTTGAGAATGGTGGAAGTGGATGAGTATACACAGTCATTTAGTGAGGAGAGGATGAAAAGGCAGTAGAAATATACTTGTGTGGAAGTGTGCAGAGAGAGAGAGTCTGTGAATTGGTATAAGGAAATGCATCATTAGATGACATGCATGCTAGTGGTCTTTATAACAGGCAAAAACAGTCTGTGATAGCTTCACATTCAGTGCCTTAGGATGTCTAGATAAAGTAATATCGGTACTTGCGTATTATCGCAACCAGCTAATGAAATACGGATTATGAGAAAAATTCAAGACGTTTTCAGTTTAGATTAACACACACAACCTGTAGGAAACCATTTTTTAAAATGAATTCAAGTAAAATGTATAACTTGCCCGTGGTCTGGGGTGCTTACCCCCCTCAACCCGTATCTTTGCCCAGAATCGTTGATCAACGAAGATGAGCCATGTGAGTCCTGTCTTGTAGTGGTCCAATAGAGTGATAATTTTTTTTCTGGTTTTGATTGCTTTTAATAAAAAAATGTAAAATATGTCAACATGTCATATATAGATCATGTTGCTTGTAATGACTGCCACCTTGTAACTGTCGGTACGTATTTAAGTTACTTTACCTCATAATTTGGTCTGTTCTTCAAAACCGTGTGTTTTTCCTGCAAAGCCCCGAGGATTGAACTCACTAGAATTTTGCTACACCCCCCTCCCCCTACACACAATTATTGTACCTGTTGTTGACATTTTTTGAGGTAACCGGTTAAGAGGTAAAAAAGATCGATATTTACATGACACCACTCCAGCTATGTATTCATTTCTTATGCCTAAAAGGTGGGGACGCGTTAATATTGCATTTTCCAGAGAAAACGTTTCCAGTTTAAAAAAAACAGCAACAGACTTTGCTGACTTTATTATTTTGAAGTGTGGCAACCAACCCTGAGCCAGTGCACGATGAAATACTTATAAGACACTAGTCTCCTGGTTGCAATAATACGTAAGTACCGTAATATCTGTATGTGGTATAACCTTACCTGTATCTGCAACTATTGTCTGTGCCAATTGGCATCATATTGCGATGCAAGATGTAAGAGCAGACAGTTCCTCAACTTCCCCTATTATTTTTGCATTGCATGGTTTTACTGATTGCCTTAACTTGAGTGTGTCTCTTACAATACTACTGCTGTTAGATAGTCCTCTTTGTTTAAAACAATCTGTGAACACTGCTTTGGAGTACACAGGCACTGAGTATATGAAATTTGTGAATGCTGTACCTTTTAATATGAATTGTAATTCCAGCTTTGTGGTTACCATTACAACTAGCGCAGGATTTACTTCCAAGAAAGTATGCCTGCTAAAAGTGTTTACTTTGTATTTACCATTTGATGGAGCTTCTGTACTCCTCAGATATCTTAGGTTTCAAAACTGTATTCAGTTAGGAAAAGATGCAGCACAGTGTTAAAGCCATCTGAATGCCTGTGAGCTTAACTCAACATTTTGTCCAGCCACGTTATTGTTCTGGAATCAAAGAGTATTATTTTAAATAAAGGTGCAGTAATTTATTCTTTCATTATCTTAATTTCCTGATTAATCTAGTTTGGGGTTGCTGGAAGCCAGAAACTCTTCCTTCACTCATACATTGGTCAAGAATGACGATCTAATCCCAAACAGAGCACCAGCCTATCACAGGGTACACACATCTATCCACTCTTGCATGTCACATAGATGTACGGGCAGTTTAGGAAGAATACTAGCTCACATGAGGCATATCTATGGGATGTCATAAGAAGCCAGAGCATCTGGCAAAAATCCACATGGAGATGGGAAAAACATAGCAGACTCCATATAGAAGGCATCCCTGCCAGGAAATGAACCTGAAATCCAAGCATAGGGAGACGGGAGCATTCATTGCTGCATCACTTTATCCCACCATCTGAACTCATGAAAACTCAAATATATTTAAGAATGTTTGGCAGCAGTGTAACATGTAAAGTTTGGGTAGGTTGGAAAGAGGCAGATGACCATCTTAATACTTTTGCAAGTTTTTCGAAGCAGTGTATCAAGCACTTAAAACAGATGAGGATTCTTAGAAGCAGCACTCCTTTTGATGTGAATGAACATGTTTAGGTCATTCACTATTAGTTCTTAAACATGGCTTAGCAGTTTCTTCAAAATATGTGGATAGGACTTTTTTTTTAAGAGATTCCATGTAAAAGCAAGGCCAGAATTGCCATTGGTTATATGTGTCTTAGTAGTCATGATTTGAAAAATACATTGATTATTCTGAAGTGCATGGCAATAGGGTTCATAGATCTGGATAACAATCATTGATCCTTTTGTAAAGGACACGATTATTAAGTACATGCCTGGTTTGGCTGGAATTAATTTGCCTACAGAGCTGCATATAATCTAGTGCACATTTCAGCATTGTTTAATCAGCACCTCACATTTTTGCCATAGACTATTAATATTAATGACCTGTCATGCTTTTTGTATTCAATACCATTGTTTCCCTACCCTGACTCTACTGTAAGTTATTTACACTGATTGAGCATGCAGTTTGTTATATAGAAAGTCATGTCTCAGCAGGAAAGGGGTTTCTAGAAGTGGTGGCCCTATGCTCACAAGGCTTTTTTTTAGTGATGTTTTTGGCCTAACTAGTAGTTTCTGTACTATGCAGAGCATGCATTACCTGTTAGTTTATTGGCAGTAGTTTCTTTCAGTGATGTAGTGGTTTCCCAACTGAGGATGCAGGATGCATGAGTCAACTTTCCACTGGTTCTGTCATGGAATCAGACCCATACTGAGTACCGAGTATCAGGAAACTGATATTTTCTGGTTCCTTGCCACTCTTTTGCTTTTCTGTGTCTTTTTTCTAGGCATCGAGAAACTGTAATGTTGGATTTTGAGATTATGTTGTTGTTGTTGTATCTTTCAGCTTTTCCCGGTTAGGGGTCGCCACAGCGAAACTCCGGTCCACTAATGATTGGCAGTAGATTTTTATGTGCCGAGTTGCCAGCTGTGACGCACAACCTTCAACGAAGGTACGCCCATTCATGCATGTCTCCACACAGAAGACGATTTAGCTGAGAATCGAACAGGACAATGTCTTACTGTGAGGCGACAACGCTACCGCAGCACCACCACCACATTGTGTTGGATTTTTGAGATTACAATTATATATTTTTCAGATTGGCTAGGAAAAACAATACACGCATTTGTTGAGTACTTAATTTTGTGGTGAAATTTACAAGGTAGTGTGGATCCGTATGTGACCGTTTGAAAGTATAATTGAAAAGCCAGATTCTCCAGCTGGCTAGTATTCTGGATGTCACTGCCTTGTATTCTTCAGAGATGCAGTTAACTGCCAAAAAGGCATTTCTTTCTCAAACTGTTTTTTTTTTCTTTAACATAAGCCATATTAATGCATTTCAACTTAATCTGCTATATGAAAAAGGATACCAATTAAATTTTCTGACTTCTGCTGTTGTTTTCCTTGTAATTTCATCACAGCCATGTTTTTGAGCAGCTTGAAGTTTTTGTGTTTAGTTTGCTTTTTAGTTCTAAGGTCTACTACTGCCCAATTTTGTTGGGAGTACTTTCTTGCATTTTGTTGTTGTATATGACCATATCCCAACAATTTTGTTATACTTTGTCAAAGAAGAACATTATTATACAAGGCCAGAAGATGTCTGTATTTTATAGTTCTAAATATTTATTAGAATTATTGAAACAAATCTTGACTAAATTGTTATAAGAAGCACTGGTCTGTTTTAATCTATGTTCCTTAAAGTAACAAGTTTTCCTTCCACTTGCATTTTATGGATTTGTGTGTGTAAATGCCTGCATGTTTGTGTAGGGAAAGCAGGGTTTCAGGTGTTCAGCCTTGTGTGTGTGTGTGGTTTGCATTCATACACTGAAGCATATTAATTTAAATGTGTACATCTGCCTTTATAAAAACCTTTTAAAGAAGAATGGCTGTAAAAACATAAACATGAGGGTAGCATTATTTACTTACCATTTGTAAGGTCTGTAGAAAAGTAGATCTTGTTTTTTTATGGTTATCCTTGTAGATTTGTTTATACTTAGTCACCTCTTTCATTCAAGGCTTTCCTTTTGTGAATGAATGGGGAATTTCTCTTGCAGCTGAACTCTATAGCTTTTGATTGAAAGCAGTATTGTGCTGATTTAGGTGTGAGACAGACAAACCTTCTTTGGATCATTTCATGGGATGTGACACTGAATTCAGTATTACTGGTACCAGTTATAGTATTTAAAGCTGATATTTGCAACAGCTGCTACATTGTGCCAGGATTCACATAATCAGTATGTCAAATGTCAGTGTAACAGTTTCTCTGAAACTGTTCCTTCAAAGTCTGGTAAATGAAGGTGAATGTATTTTTCTTCTGGGAGCATGCTGCAGGAAACCACAAATTTTCACAACATTTTTGCATGTTACAACACAGTCTGGGTAGACTACATCCCTACAATTAATTTAATAGTGCAAACACTTAAGTTTAGTTTGTTTCTCAGCTTTTCTAATGAAGATCATTGTTGTGAACACTGACAATTTATTCAACTTACTGGATTACTGTTTGTATCTGTAATGTTAGAAAGCAGTCTGTGTTCATATTATTCTCTCAGCAAGTAGAATTAAATTCCATCATCTTCCATGGCTGCTTCTCTGAGACATTGCATTTGGTGATCCTTGGTCATCAAGTCTTCATCCAGTTCACAGATACTGGTGTGTGCCATTACAGAATCAACAGTGTTTAGTTATTTACGCCACATCAGCTAAATTTGTTCACCACTTACACTCCGTGCAAAATTAAAATATTTTGTTTTATTCGTGTTGTATGTGAACCTTTCGGCCATGACCCAGGCTACAAAGGCATGGGCAATTGCAGAGCATCCATACATAGATCCATCCACAACCTCTTTTTCCCAATTTTGTACATGGGGTCAGAATATTACTTCAGCAGTGACAATCATTTCGAGCCAAGGTTTACTTCGTTGGGTGGCTAGCCCTGCTGTGATAGACTGAATGGTCCCTATCTGATTATTATTTCTGGATTTGTTTACCTGTAAATAAATCCAGATTATAATCTGGATATCAGTTGTGTGGTGAGCAGAAGTGGTGGAAGGCTGGTGTTTCAAATTAAAATGTGATGAATAATTGCAGTTTGGCTTTGCACACAACCAAATTATCTTTTTAAGAAACAAGTGGTGAATTACACTAAATACATAATGGCAAGTCTGTTTGCAGGACGAAAGTGCTTAATATGAATTAAATAAATGTGAATTTTTTTTAAGAGAGTATATTTTGCAGTTCATTTCGTGTGGTTTGGGTTTGGATTGTTCAGACAAATTTTGCGACTTGTTTTGTTCCTAATTATAATAGACATCTTTACTTCAGAAAAATGTATATAAATTCACATTGTCTTATTCTGTCAAGTGAACAGGGCTGAAAGTGTCCCTGTCTAATTATTTCTGTCCCTGATTTTCGAAAAGTGGTGTCTGTTTTGGAATGAATGCATGGCACAGAGGCAACATTTTCTGGGCAAACCCCCTGCCATTGCTGCCAGTACTGGTTATTATGTATTTATTGTTGCTATATAGGGCAGATATGGACCTTGTTGACTTTTATGGGGGGATAGATATGAGTTCTTCTGATTGGACTTTCAGTGAATGCAGTACTTTTTTATGGGGTTGTTAGAGGAGGAAATGGATATGACTTCTTAATTCACGAAGGCTGTTATTATCTTTTAGTTAAATTAATGCTATTTCCTTTAAGATTTTGAGAATGGTTTGGTTGCAAAAAGATCATTGTACATTTGCTTTACTCCTCTAGGTTGTAGCATGACACATGTCCAGAGAAGTGTGGAAGAAGTACACAGTGTGGACAGAGGGTCTGTCCTTATACAGAAAAGAGAACTTTGGACAATTCAGATATTTGATTTGTGCTGACATGTGGGATCAATAACCCTGAAGTTAGGAAACTGATACAAAAATATTGGGGTATATTACTGTCTGACTCAATACTTGCAGCACATTTAATGGATGATGGACTATTCACATACAGAAGAAAAAAAATGTTTCAGTACATTAACCAATGTATTTATACGGTTTAAATTTGTCAGTTAAAACCAACATGTTTTGGGGTGATGGAGTAAAACTGGTGGAACTTGGAAAGCACTTAAGCAAATTAAGGGAAAATGTAAACTCCCTGCAGGTAATGGCCAGCAATCAGACATAAACCCCACTAAACCACTGAGCTACATAAAAAAGGGGTACAGTCATCCTCCTGAAGTTTGAAAGAGTACATTATGGAACCATGCCACATTCATTTGTTAGAAAAAAAATAACACTCGTGCCTTCATCATGTAAAAATGAGCACTCATTCAACTGCTCACTCTTCTCATCTTTTGACAGTCTGAACTCTGTGCACATCTGAGAAATTCTGTGTGATAAAGCTTCCATGAAGAGCAGCCATTCAGCTGCAGTGATTGCCAGAGCTCCCTTGCCTTAAGATGTAATGAGTAGGAAAATGTAGATTAGTGGGAGATGGGCACTACTTCTGTAATACATAACAATTCTGCAAGATCCTTAACAAATTCATATTAAGAAGTGTGCATCTGCTAACTGCATGCCTTACAAGTGCATGTCTTTGAAAGCATAAATGTATCACAAACATGTAAAGCTGAACAGTTTGTAAAACAGTTATAATGACATTCATAAACCAGAAACTCCTTCCAGAAAGGAGAGACTCTTGGAGAAGCATAGAAAAGGAGGAATTCCAAGAGGCAGACAACACCCCATGAGAGTCTGAAGGCCTCCCAAGGCTTGAAGGAATGAGGCATAGCAAGACACTTTTGCAGACCCCAACCCTAGTGTCTACTTCTACTGAGACCTCTAGTATATTTCCCTCAGAAGCTGACATTTACTTTTTTAGTGGCACATCCTCCACTGTCCAATCATTTAGGTGCCAGATGGTTTGCCATACCTGTTTGTGGGCATCTGCTTCTGATGCTAAAATGGTTACAGCCACAAGACAAGGCAGGGTCAACTTGATTATTGCATGTAAAAAAGTAGTTGGTTCTTGGAATGCAGTCTCAGCTGCTTGCCTGTATCCCAAGAACTCAAAGTTGGTCTCCGTTGCTAAGACCTGGGTCATCTCCTGAGCAAATGCAGGAGCCGCTGGGCAGGCCATGTCCCTTACCATGACCTAAGACATGAGAATGTTGTCTTAGGGTTTTTTTTTTTTAAATTGTAGTCACCTGCTGTAGGGTCATCAGTGTCATAGTTCCTCCCCACAAGTAGTAGAAGAAGGGATCTCTCCCCTTTGCTAATTCAGTCCCCTCAGATTAGAGGTGGACAGACTAACCTGTGTGGCTCAGACGTCCTTCTCCTCTCTTGCATCTAACATTGAGTATACCCTGTCCTCTGCCTGTCTGCTGGGGATATGATATCTAATTTGGAGATTACCTTCACAGGATAAAGACCACTTTATGAGAGGCAAAGCAATTCATCCTGGCCCAGATTAGGTGCAAGGATCCCCTGTGTCTGCCACACTCCAAGTCCTTGGCCATCCCACCAATAATTGAAGCCTTGGGTGACACATATGCTAATGCATTGTTTGGAATCAGATTACCAAACCACCTGCTCTTAGGAAGGTTGGTTATGTTTCCACGGTAGAAGAGTGAAATACTTGTGTAAGAACGCTGTTGTGGATCCTCCTCTAGTCTCCGTACATGTGTCAAGGGAACTACTGTAGCTCTGTCTGAAACTTGGTTGAAAAGATAAAAGAGAAATGTTTTAAAGACAAAGTGTTTGAATTATGCAAAATCAATTCCAGGGTGGTACCAAGCACTTCATAAAATTTGACTGTGACACTATGAATGCATCTTCTTGGGAAGCCACTACAGGAACAGTGTGTATGCATAGGCATGCATGCACTCATGTGTGCACATGTGTACACACAAGGACATACACACACACACACACACACACACACACACACAATCTAAAAACATTAATTATAAACTGCATAAACAAACATGTTGATATCAATAAAGTTACCTTTTTAGGTTTCTTTAACCTTTACAACAAGCTGAAACAGTCCTTTATATTACCATGTACTGTGTGGAGCAGCAGAACTGTCGAATTTAAATAAACTTCTAATTATATCTGCACATCTTCAAGGTGCTGGGACAGTAAGAGGAGTTTTGAAATAAGGCAAATAATTGTAATTAATTGCAAACAAAAACTGCAGTTTTTCTTCTATGTCAGACCCTAAAAGCAAATACTTATGCTTATAAAAAGTTGAGTGAAACACACCTTATTGTCATACAATTAGATAAAACAATTTATCAAACATACTACATTACATTTTATTCGCTATAACCAAACAGAAATGAAAATAAAAAATCTAATATGACAAGTAAAGTGCTTTTAAATTAAACTTGCTCCATGTCATAATGTAATAAAACCCTGAGTCTGACCCAGATTACTCAGGATCGACAGTGACGCAGGAGGTGCAGCAGCTGACAAGCGAGGCTGGGAACAAATGGTCTAGCACCCACTCCTTTTAATTCCAGTACTGATTGGAAAATGATGTATACATCATAGAACATACGGGACAGACACTTGTTATTCACTATGCCAAACTGCACCTGTGCAATAGCCTTCATGGGGCATGACTGAGACGTGGATGCGGAGGGGAGGGAGGCCTAGGAAACTGTCATGTATGTGCTGAGGGAGGCTTAGGGCAAGAATATGAAAAATCCTTCATGGCCACTATGCAATGACAGGCTCTTTCCCCAGTGATCTAGAATGAATGGTCACACTCATGGTGGTGACAAGAATGCTGTAGCAAGGGGCAGAAAATTATTGTAAAAAAATATTTTAAACTATGTAATGGAATTAAATTGTAACAGAGAAATGTGATATGACTGTTATATGTGTAGCCTTATTTGTTACTTTTGCAGATATCACCAATGTGAATGCAAACTAGGTAACAACTTCCAGACATCGGGAGCATTTAGGCACATGTCATTAAGTCTGTGATTACAAAAGGCAGACTACTTAAATAACTACAAAATGCTTATCTTAATGTTAGTTGTGAACTACAAAATTATGTAGATATTTTTTTTCTGAGTAACAGATCTCTCAATTTGTTATAATGAATTTTGATGTTGCTGGCCATCAGCAGTAGTAGCTCTTCCTCCCACAGGGACATTAGTTCCCAGAGTATTAAGCATGTTGCACTAGAGTTGGCATTTTAATTTTGAAGTATTCAGAATCCTGCAGTTGATCTTGGCCATCAAATTGCAAATGTTCTACCATAAACAATGTCTTTAGAACATGTGCTGGCAGAACAACATCTTGTGCGTAAAGAACAAGCACGTTCCTAAAAGTCTGATTTTGTAATTGATGCATTGGTCCAACGATGCAGACGTGGCTCACCCAGTGTAAAACTGCATGGCCAAATACAACCTCTTCCTTATTCACTTATCTTCTGTGATTTTTTTTTTTCATATAATCCATAAGTATGCCATAGCAGTGTGGGTTAGGATCTTATGGAGTCACAACATAGTACAGAGTTTTATCAAGACACCGTGAAATCTAGAAACTGTGTTTGAATTGTCTTTGTTTTCATTATGAGTGCACAAAGTGTGCGACTCTCAGTGCATCAGTTAACCATAAACCCATCTGATTTCTTCTCTTTGAGCAATTATATAAAAGCATTTAGCTGAAGATGAAAGATGATAGGCAGGGCTACTATTTCACTTAAAATGATTCCATCTCATTTTTATTGGAATACTTTTATAAAACAAGTAAAGCTGATCCTGATTAAGCTGTGTAAATTATTTTTAGTGGCTATGAGGAATGCTGACTAGGTTGCGTTCTCTTCACAAAATGTGAATTAGATCTTTGGCATTTATCATGAAAACCATCTCAGGAGGCAGAAAAACTTTTTGTCATGAGCTACTTTATGTCCATTATTTTCCTGCTTGATCTACTGACATTTAAGTGCTTTCGCAGGAAAATACTGTTCACATATCATTACTATCCATAAATGAGTGTTTTGTTGTTACAGGGTCACAAGGAAAAGTTTATCTAAAACAGTGGTTACATTTATTCCGTTTGAAATGCTATCAGAAGAATCAAGTTACAGACAATTCTGCCAGTTTTATTTGCAGATTTTAATTCGAGTTGTTCTTGTTTTCTTTGAAGCTCGTCTCATGAAGAAAATCCCAGCTCACATCCACTCTTCGGCCATGGTGAGTGCAAGTGGCCTGGTTGTGAAGCACTCTGTGAGGATTTGGGACAGTTTATTAAGTAAGTATCCAATATTCCCATCACTGGAAGTGATACCCTGAAAGCTATCTTGTCTCTCATTTTCATGAAGTCTAAAGCATATGTCTAATGTCACATTATTTCTCATAGCTTGCTTGAAAATTCTTAATATAATAACTCTGCAAGTGCTGCTGACTGCGTGTAAAATCTCATGTGCAATTCAGGCAGCATACATGGAAGTCGTAGCAAGGTGGGAGGAAGATGGGAATGAAACTGCTTTAGGCATAGTCTATGCGCAGTTTTCTGTTTCAGTCTTCCTTCCACCTTGAGTTGTCTTAAACTATGAAATGTTAGTGAGAATACAAACCTTTGTTTCAGTGAGCAAGGGAATGCGACGAGTTGCACCATACATTAGCTTGTCAGAGATTAAACTGCTGCCATTGTGATTATACACTGAGAGAGGACTTCTGAATAGTTGGACTTTTAGATGTCTGTCTTAAGTGCCTGAAACGAAAATTATTTATGACATCAGATGTGATATAGATCTTGAAATGTGCAGTAAAACGGATGTTATAGAACACCGTATTAGTTTTACCCACCTCATGAACTGATCAGACATTTATGTTGACTTCTGTCCACCAGTAGTATATCCATTTGTCTGATTAATATGAGTTAGAGTTATTAACATTTTCAGTGATTCCTGCTTACAGGCTGCAAACAGTGATGTGATTAATGGTCTAAAAGCAACAATATTGTTTGCCATGAGGACAAAATATGGCATAGTATAACAGTTTAAATATGTTGGAAATTAGTGATGGGTATTACAGGATATATATCCCTTCATAGGGTTATTGGGGGAGGGCTGTTTTCCACATGAAACAATTACATTTACAAATATTCACTTTTTGCTCACTGATGTTTGTCTTGTGCTATAGGAGAATGTCATTCAGAGAATTATAATTTTAGGTATTGGACTACATGGCAACGTAGTGATCACAGGGGACCATAAGAGGCCTAGCAATATACACATATATATGTAGACAAATTTAAAAGTTATTGACATAACTCTAGCGTATATTTGTGTCTGCCATTCTAATCATCAAGACTAGCCTTAACACCAGAAAAAGTAGTACTTGGTCTATAGAGATAACTTATTCCATAGACTGGGAATATGTTGAGTTACGAACCTCTTTTGGTGGTGGTGTTTATTTGCGAATGTAAACTTAGGTCCCTAGTACTAGTATTTGTAAAATAACTGATTTTATAAAGAAATGGAAGACAAATAAGGTTGGATCTTTCATGCATCAAAAAGGGAGGCACCGGTAACCTCAGAGCAGCCTGTAGGCTATGAAGTGTAGTCAGAGTTGTGCTAATCTGTCCTGATCAATGAAGGATTTAAGGCCTTTAATTTTTCTTGTTAAAAATATTTGGCTTGTGGCTTTTTTAGCAGAGTAATATCCTTATATTTGTACATAGCAAAGGAGTCATCATGTTTGACAGTGAGTCTTATGACGGAAAGGTACTCTTTGGATCTTGAAGATATTCCATATGAAATTAACATGGCCAGATAGAAGGCTTTCCTGACTGTAGTAGTAGCATAGTGATCAAAACAGAGCGAGAGAGTTGTACACAAAAGTCCCAAGGTATCTTTTGATGATATCCATTTGAAGAGCAGTACCACTTATATGAAGCGGGAACGGCTTTTTTCCATATTCCACTATGCTGTACTTTTTTGCACCTAGCTTGAGACTATTTCAGTGCACAAGGCCCTTTTGAATCACTTCATTATACTTCATTATGTGTGGATGAACAGATAATGTCTTGCATGGGATCCTTGGTCTGACCTTATAAATGTTAAAAAAGATGAAAATATATGTGCCAGTTCATCAAAAGAGTACAGGATTTTGTCAGAAATTTGATTTAGGTCTGTGGGACAGTAGAGACAGTGTTGGAAACCCCAATTACTTGAATGCAGCAATGGCTATGCAAGGCACTTTGTTATACCCACAGGAAACTTGTAGGATTCCAAGTTGTCCAGTTCATTTCTAGTACCTTTTCTACTATTTGACCTCTGTACAGCTTTAATAAGCACTAAACATTATTAGCTTCAGTATACAATCTATTATATTGAAGAGGTTTCCAGTCTGTACATGTAGTTTATCATAGCCAAGTCTCTTATGCAGATAAATAATTGTATGGTACCAGTAAATGTTTTTCCCACTTCATATTCATCTGTCCATCCCAGAAGATCTAGTCTGGGGAAGCAGGCATTAAATCTACTGCCCATGCTATATTTATGGCCTGCCCAGCTGCAAGAAAAGACATTTTTATTTTTCTTCAATCCTTCTATACCCACTGTTCGATTCAGCTGGTTGAAAGGAAAATTGAGTTTTAAAGAAGTCTTGCAACTAAACCTTCAAGAGACTGCTGCATAAACTATTGGTGCTTCCAAGAAATGCAGACAAATTCAAATGGTGGCCATAGTTTTTTCTGTTATTTCTGCTCTGTCCTTTTCGTACTAGTCATCATGCCAGTACAGATCATACAATAAATGCTTCCTGAATGGAGTATTGCACCTAATTCAGCGTTCTCTCCTCTCCCTAAAATGTGAACTTTGTAACAGGAAAGCTGTCACTACCAGACTTTGTCATCTTCATCTGAGAACTTACTTTAGCCTTCCTGCCACTAATTTGTCCTAGTATGATTTTTGAGCGGTGGGATCAGATATTCGAACACTCACACACAACACAGAGCTTGCCGGTCATTAGCTAGCTATGAGAACCATTTCTTCTTTCATGCTATGAATGGTTTTAGTTGTTTAATCCATGCTACTGATGTTTCCTCATAGAATAGCAGTATATAGGGGGAAAAGACCTTTAACCCACCTTGGATATGCAAAATGGATATTATATGCAGAGTGCTATTGAAAGAAAAATTGATGAGCTATTTGTATCATGAAGAAAAAACAAGATCTTTCCATGGTGATCTGTCCATCGTATTGTCTTCTGGTATGAGAAAAATAAAACATTAGATACCAAAATGGTTTATAACCTATGCTGTCACATCATTTGCTTCTTACAAAAGTATCTTGTCAGATGGAACTGCAAACTGGTTATGTGTCTACACTTGCAGAGAATTGCAAGTGGATTCCTTGCATAGAGCCTTTCAAATGGCCATACCCTAGGGGACCTTGCTTAGCTGTCCACAACGATGAATTAATCATACAGATTTCCTTGGTATTTTTATTAATGTAATTTATTTGTTTTAATCCTTGTCTTATCAAGGTAAAGCCACAATTTAGAAGCCACTTTTCAAAGACAACCTGGGAGGCACTGTCTTGTTAGTGACTTGCTCAATGACTGAGTGAATGAAACCCTGAAGTACATCATGTAGCCCATTAGCACTTCTTAGCTGTAATCCTTTACACTAAACTGCCAGAATTCCCTCATTTGCTGTATTGCTGTATGAGTCGTACCTAAAGAAAGATGGTAACCCTCTGTGAGGTTTCAACAGTGATGGAATAACTTTTACAACCACACGAATGCCTTTCTGCCATCTCCCCTAAATATCGATTTATGTTTTCCAGTTTTATGCATGGCCTTACCTGGCCACAGGTTGCTTATAGCTCCAGTGGTGCTAGTGTTAAAGCATACATTACAAGTTCCCCACTAGAAGTATGAAAGGTATTATTAAACAATTCTGTTTCTATTTGGGCACTGTTCAGATACTGCAGGAGGAAAAGTGTTTTGACTGGCATTTAAGTGTGAGTAATTTTTTGTGAACACTTGTATAACACGAGTTGTTACCCTCTTAATTTGAAGAATTTGATTAGGAGCTAGTTTATATATTTGTGTCTGCAGACATTTGAGAATTGAGTGTTTATTCTAGAAATTCCCACTGATTTTTTTGCTGAGAGAGATCATTCAGAGTTTGTGCTTGAGTTGATAGAGTGTTAGAAGAAAACAGTCCATATTTCTGTTCTAAAAATTATTTTTGTTAAAAATTGTTCAAAACTACAAGTCAGATCAATGTAAATTATGCACAGGTGTTTTAAATGTTCAGTGGAAAGTACTGGTATAAAGAACATTATTTAGGTAAATGGAAAGTGTTATTTGGGGAATGCATACACAGGACATTAGTTGAAGAAGCACTGCATTTCATTAAGAGTTTGCAAATGTTTCAGGCGGTTAACTAAAAGGCACTTTTCACTGTAGCAGATACTTTTGCTGTACATCTATATACATGGTATACACAGGGTCCAGGCTTATGTCTGCCTTACGTGGGTGAGACCTTTGGGGCAAGTGGTTACTTTTAAGTATAATTTGTCAGGTAATAGTCTATATTGCAGATTGTCACATGTGATGCCTTCTGTGTTGGAAAATTGACTAGATGTCTTGCACAGACTCTGTCTACATAAAATAAGAAACTTAAACAGTGCTGTGAAACAGTGCAACCTACCTAAGTTTCATTAAGTTTCTATTTTTTGTAATAGGGAAGTGAGGCTAAACTGTACTGGAGGTGGGTCTGATATATAAAGTAAAGGAATTGCAATGGTGACTTTGAATGAGAGTACTTTAACCCCACTGGACTGAATAAAACATTAATATTACATGACTGCTAAAAATGGGTACCTTTAAAATAGGTTTTCGTCTTCCCTACTTTACTTTCTAAGATTTTTTATTACAAGTGCTTTTTTATATGTGTTCAGTAACTAACAAACCAATAGTCTGTGTTGTTCTTTGCAGCTTCATTGTTTTTACTTTTCTCATTGGTGAGTTTTAATCATGTGACACAAAATTTGATTATTTAATTAACAGGTGGGAACACTTACATGTTCTGAAGGAAGACATCTGGAATCTAGTATACAAAGGCAGTACACATTTAATAAATTCTTCTGTTTTTTTTTTTTTTTTTAGCTGGAGCATTTTTAATTTGTGATTATTATTAATTGTATGTTGTAGTCATACAAAGGTCACATTTTTTTTTCTTTTTTTGTATCACTGGCTGTCTGCATTCAGTAAACTCTGATTTGGCTTACTTTTAGTACTTAAAATGTTCGCTTTAAATTTTTTATAATGGGGAATGACACCATCACATGGACATAGCAACAGCCATTGTCAGAACTTGGTTTGTCTGTGTTTTTCCCACCTATGCCATCCATTCACATCTGGCTATGTTTTTGGTAGAACTTTATTTGCTTAACCTAGTTCCTATGGCAGGGGAAATAGGAATTGTATTGCAATATTTTAATCTAAAATGCATCATTGGGGAAGGAATGAAAGGCAAATGCTACGTCTTAAAAACAATGACTCATAATAGCTAGACCTTTTGTAATAGCTTTAAAAGCTTTTTCCTGCAGCTTCTTGTATATGTTTATATATATTGCCACCCAATTGCTCACAAAGAAATTATGTATCGTAGTCATAGTTTATGTAATATTTAGAGTGATTGTTCTATACTGCTTTTCTTTAATTGTAAACTGGCGTATTCCAGAGCTACTCTCAATGCATTTCATGATTCTTTACTAGAAATTAGCAAAAGCCACATCTCCTTTCTGGATGGTTTGTATATAATTACTGCAGTATCTGTAAACACTGTTGGCAACCTTCACCCCTTTTTGTCATATCTTTTAGGCTGTGAAACCCTGAGGGAGAAGATGATGATGGGGAAGTGGGGGTGGACAGTATTTTGAGATGAAGAACTTAAGCTGATCATTCAGAGTACTGACACTAGTTCCGAGCCCCGACACTGACTGATTAGCAGAACTGTCTGGAAGCCCTGTGTGACAGCGAGGGTCAAACAAATTGTTTTCACGCCTCGTTGGTGGTTTACTTAATTAGCTCATTTGCAATTAGATTTCTTTGTTGCGTGGATTTTAGCAAAGACATCAAAAAGAATGCTTTTTCTCCTCTCTTAATTTGAATAAATCTGTCTTTTGGCCAACTGGGAATGGTGAGGGAGCCAGAAAAGATAAAGGAAAAAAGATCTGAGGGCATCAGTGGAAAAGGGAGGGGGGAGGAGGCACAAATGGAAGTAGACACTTGTCTTTTAGATTATTTGTTTCACTTGCTAGGATATGTGATTTCTTCACTCAGTCAAGTCTGATGCACACTTTAAGCCTTTTCAGCATTGGCATAAACTGAGATTCAGGCTTCCTTTTATAATTCTGGGCTGTGGTCCTTTATGTCCTTATAGCAGTTACCAATTTGCCATTATGATCTGAGTGAAGTGATAAAAAAGCCCTTCCTAGTGACATTAGATGGTGTAGCCAGATGCAGCTCATCTGACTAGCCTGCTACAGTCAGTAAGAAACAGAGTCAGTGTGTGGTGGAAATTTTAAGGTTCACTGTTGCTGTTCTTCTAATGTGTTGCCACTGGTATTGTCATTCAGAGTTAGTATTACTTTCCATCCTTTGCCATTGCAAAAAAGGATGCTACAGATCCCACTTAAGTCTCTTTCACTAGTACTTTTTTATTTCAAGAAGTTAAGTAAAATTAGCTTAGTAAGAAATTGATAATGCTTACACTCGCGCTGAAATAAGCAAGCCACCTGCCTAAAATATATTTGTTAAATTCTTCAGAATGCATATCTCAGGGAACTTTACATAATGTGCTGGTACTGAAATACATCTGCTTATCATAAGCAGATACAGCCAGTGAAGCTCCTCGCAGTATATAAAGTAATGAAGGAGAACCAGCTGTTTGATCCTTTTTTACAACCAGCCAGATGCTACTACATAGCTGACTACCTTAGATTTAGATTTTGCCTTTTTATCAGTTTCAGAGACAGGGCAGTGCACTGAAACAGTAAATATCCATTTTCCTAATACACGAAGTAAGAAAACAAGTGGGCAACAGTCATCTGGTGTTAAAATGAGTTAATATTTCCATGTAAATGTCACTCAAGTGATATAAAATTCCTGGGATTATCAGTAAGTGGCTGTAGTTTGGACTGTCTTGAAGAGTAGGTCCAGACTGAGTTCTTGCCCACTGTTGCCCCTTTATTACTCACCTAGTTAAGAATTTGTTTCTTTTTTCTTTTTTTTTTTAATTAAAGGGGGTGTTTGAAGCAAACAAGAATAAAGTGCTTCAGGAAAGCAATGCAATTAATTAGCAGAAGTAAATGCATTTTTGTTAAGTTGGGTGTTTGTCATCCTTGCCTTGTAGATTTGAGGAGGAGGTGTAGATTTTTGAGTGTGTAACAATGTCAGCTTTGTGGTAAAGAGGTGGTATTTGCATTATTTTTTCAGTTTTGGGGGGGCCTTATGCTAGTTATTGCAGTTATTTTTTGTGTAGTGTCACATATATTGCGTTTTTCAGTGTCACCTTAAGGACTTTTTCTTTTTGGTTGGACTTTTACATCCTTTAGTGGGACGACACAGTCCTCTTCTAGAAGAGACATCAACCTTGTATTTGAGATACTAGGATAGTGGGGACTGTGTGAGAACTGACTGAAGAAGCACCACATTTCATTAACAAGAGTGGGGGGGTTGTTTGAACATTTCCTCTCAATTGGTTGAATGCTACATTTCTGTGTTTCTTTATGACTGTATTGTGTTCATTACCCCCTGTTGTTAACAAAAAATTAATTATATAAGTTTGTCAGAATGGACAGTAAGCCCAGTGGTTCAGTGGTTAAGCAGTGTGTCTCTGAATCGCAGCACACAAGGTTCATACCTGACCATCAGTATTTTTATATGTGTAGTCTGCGTGCTCTTTTTCTATGTGAGATTTTCATGGCCACTGTTTTCCTCCCATCTCTTAAAACATGCTGGTTCAGTGGTTAGTGTAAACTGTCTATATGTATTGTGTCCTGGGGTGTGGATAAAAATAATTCTTGATGATCACTTCACTTACCCATTTAAATTAATTAAAAAATAAAGTGATTTTCATCTAGAGCTTTGCCAAGGATTTATACAGCAGCAGCATGTCTTGCATGTAAATTTTATTAAATAACTTATCCATTACTCTTACGCAGTTGCCTTCTATTTTGTGAAAACTTGCATATTTTTTCACTGCTTTGGTAATGATGACTTCTTGATCGCTGTTTCCTCACTTCTACATTTTTTCTCATAGGGTTCAATGTAGCATATTTAGGAACTTTGGATATTTAAATATTTAAGATAAATTGTAACAATGTGTTTGTTTTTCCATATTCTCTGCATTTTATATAATTACTTTTAAGATCTGCAGTAAGCGTCTATACTGTTTACAGACATCTTGCTCTGCAAGTGAGTGTCTGCATGTTTCCTCCCATCACTTCCATGTTCTGGCTAAAGCCTTTCCTGCCACAATAGTGCCTTTTGTAGACAAAGTACCTCTACCAGACATTCCAGTGTGCCTAAAAAGACCACAGAAAGTCTAGATGCTGACCATTTTAAGGCTGTTGTACTTAACGTGAGAAGACTTAATCAGTTAACAGATATTGAGATAGTCTTGCAACTTGAACACATCCATATCTCTGTTGTAAAGGAGTCCTGATTTTGATGCAAGGATAACACTTCTTGAGTTCTAATGCCTGTCAAGCTTTCAGGATAACAGAAAACTGCAGGTGATTGTTAAAATTTATCAGATCTCCTTTAATCACTGGATTGATCTCTCATGACCCAAATCTGAATATTTCTGAAGTCCATATCACCCTAAATAAAACTGATCATTCAGTAGATCACCCTTTATGTTCACCAGTGACCATGAAAAATTCCAGATGTGCTAGCTGAATTGATTTAAGCAAAAAGGGGGTTTAAATTATGAAGCCATTAACTGGAATACCTGTACAACTAATGTTTCATATGCTCAGTTATTTCAATACTTCATAAATGTTAACTCTATCTAACAGCCAGCCTGCCTGTTAGGGGTCCTAATATTCTAGGATTATTTTAAACAAATTTGCAGCATCAGACATTGTTCCTAATGTATCTCCATCCCTGGTCATAACCAAACGTAATTCAGTGTTCTTCTATATCAAGATGCAAGACACTAACACCTTTGCAATGAGGATACCATGGATTTAAGAGTTTAAAAAGGTAAATCTAAAACTTTATTCTGATATCTCAAAATTACTTCACATGATTTTTAGATCCCATGAAGCTTCATTTCCTAATATTATTCACACTTACAAAACTAATAGACCAAGCAGTCCACAGCAAGATCAAATGTAATAAAAAATTCAAAAGTAAACTACCTGATTGGTCTACCCACATTAACAAAAGTCTACAATAAACAAAAAGAAAAGTTAAAAATCTAAAAAAAAAAATGTAGTCTTGCCATATGAAAGACACTATCAAAGAACCAGTAAAGAACTGAAAAATACCAGGAAAATCAAAGATAATGTGACATGAAAACCACGGTTGAAACTAAAGATAACTGTACATCCTTCTTTAACTGCAATAGAAAACATAGAAACAACAAACAAGAATGCTGTGAGTTAATTTATAATGGCTTCGTAATAACATTACATACTGTGACCCTAAGGGTATTGTGAATATACTAGCAGATAAATGTAATTCTAACTTCAAATCAGCTACGTGTTTAAGTTTCACAGATCCCGAAGTCTTTATCCTGACTGTGGTTACTGTAGAGCAGGTTTTCACTGATCTTTCCAAGGCTATAAATACTGCATCCATGAACCCTGACAACATACCTTTTTGCATAATGAATAATGTCAAACATCTCCTGCCTAAGCCTATCCTAAACCTCTTTTACTTAAGCCTGTCCATAGGCTACGGTTCTGACCTAGATCTATATCAAATTGGCTTTTATCAAGTATAGGTCATGCCCACTAAATCTAGTTGAATTCTTCAAAACGTCACACAAGCTGTAGCTGGAGGCGTGATAGTCTATATAGCTTAGACTAGATCTGGTGAAAGCTTTCAACACTGCAGGTTTTGTAAATAGGTTCATTGACTTATACATTCCAACTTATATTTTGAGGTGAGTAGCATACTGGCTGTCTGACAGAAAAAAAGTTAAAGTAGCAGAAGTAATCCCAGAAATACAAAATGGTCACTAGTGGTGTACCTCAGTGCTCCATGCTGGGGAACCCTTCCTGTTCTTTATCTACTTCTCTGATCTGCAAATCACAAAACCTGGAGCTTTGGCTAAATAAGTTTGCTAATGACTATATACTGGGTGCTCTAGTAAACTTAACATCTGATGTTGTTAATCTTCATTCATTCCTTACTGATGGGTGTCGGTTCCGTCCTCACAAGCTTGCGCCAGCCAAAAAACTCTTGAGCTAAGCTTTTACCCATAATGCCCTTCCCCTTGTTACCTCAGATCTCTTTTACCACTTTGCCGTAAAGCTATGTCAAGCCAGATCTCCAAGCTAAGTGACAAAATTTTTTCTATATTATCTATTGCTAACGAGGTTTTAACCTTTAATATTTATCGCTTAATACCCACTTTCCTATACTTACTCTTTCTTTTGTTTTCTTAACGTTTTTCTTAGGTAAATTTCTCTAACCTTTCCCTCTCTTTTTCCATTGTGGTAAATTTCTTTATTACCATCGTTGGTAATCTTTCCCCTTACCTTTACAAGTAGTTTCTTGTAATACCATTGTTGGTATCTCCCCCTTTTCCCCTTTTCTTCCTTTAAAAAAAAAAAAAAACTTTTCAAACTTTCTATCCTTTTCTTAATTGGGTCAATTAATAGTTCTATCTTTGACATAATGTCTGAAAAGAAAGACGCATCTGGGTTTAAATAATGCGACCAGTGCAGACGCAAGATGCCCAACTCTGACACACACTACTCTTGTGTCTACTGTTTGGGCATTCCCCATTTATCATTACAGCCACCTTGCATGATTTGTAAAGGGTTTTCTTCCAGAACACTAAATGAAAGGAGGAACAAACTAATCCTAAAAGGCCTCCTCTAAACACCATTCACAGAGGCTATCTCTGGGTCCGAGGGCTCATCCCCTCCCAGTAAACATAGAAAGAGATCTCACTCTGTCCTTTCATCACCTTCTGGTGAGAAGAAACAGGAACTGAGACCTAAAATTCCTAAATTGTCTGAACCATTGAAATTGACCTCCACGGCACCATCAGTTATGGTTCTGTCATTGAAATCTGTATCTTTAGTATCAGCCTCAACACCTTAAACTACACCTTCAGCACTGATCATGCCTAAAATACTGTAACCCACCTTGGTGCCAATCTCGATTCCATCAACTGTGGCACCATCTCTGTCGGCACCGTACACAGCCACAGAGCCGAGCCTACCTTTGTTGACAAATTTGGAACTGCCCATGCATACTACCGTAGACACTTCGGTGCCAGTGATCCCAACAACCAGGACCTGATGTTCACCCTTGGTGGATCTCTTCCTGGGACAACAGTACAGTCCCTTCCTAGAAAGACCTGACTCCTTGCCGGGGATATCGATGGGTTCCTCCAGGAGCCTTTCCGAATTCGATGTGGTGCACCTTGTGGATTAGTTGCTGACGGCCAGAGGGATTACAACACCATCCAAAACTCCCCTCCCTCTTAGAGGTGGAAGTCTTTTTCCACAGACTCCAGCTTACTCTACTCCGATTTCTGTCCAAGTATCGAAGCCCCCTGAACCGACGCCATCTTCATCTCCCACTGCTTCTGTTCCACTGGTGGTTTTGGAGCCATCCCTTTGGCTCCTAGTGCAGTCAGTACTGAGCCTTTCTCAGGCTCTTGGCTGGCCTATAGGCACCAGGATTCAGAGTACGGCACCAATTTTTTCTATGGCGCCATCCATGGTTCCAGGATTCCTTTCGGTGCCCAGTCTTCTTGAGACTCCTTGGCAGCTGGTTCATTGAAGAGGGGTGTGACCCCGGTTCCAAAGTTATCTTTCTCTGTTCCGGGCTCCCATCCCTCTTCAGGTGGGCCAGCTTCCCAGGCAATGAAGAGGGCCCTTGCCTCTCTAGGCAGGCCTCTGAAGTTGGACCTCTCACTACGTCCTCCCTCTGAGCCACAACTGACACAAGCCACTAATACAGGACAGCGAGCACAAGAGTCTCAGGATACCCTTTCATAGGGTGTTTTTCTTCAGAGTACTCATCAGAAGCTCCCACTGAGGAGGTCCCTCGTAAGAAGATGTGCAAGAGGAAGCGTGTAGACTCCCCTGAGAAGTCTCTAACTTGAGACATGGACTACATTGAAGGGAAAGGGTCCCCATGGTCGCCCCCTGATGATGTCTCCTTTGGAGACATCCTGGAAATATTGAAACAGAGGGGTGACTGGAAGCCCTCCAATGCTTCCTCTGAGGAGTCAGTGTTCCTGCAGGCTTTTTGTGCTCACCCCTCTATCTCCTGGATGACCCCACCTGCAGATGAGCTAGTTCAGTTCATTGTGCAGCGTGCAGGCCAGACAAAATTTTACCCCCCCCCCCCCTCCAGAACAACATCCTCATTGGTCCAAGGGACTTCCAGTAGATGCTATGGTGGTGGCTGCTGCCACCAAAAGGGAACTGGCCAACGAGAGCCAGACTGTCCATCCCAGAAACAGAGTCCCAGGTGGTAGACAGGCTTGGGAAGCGACTCTTTGCATCATTGACGTTTGCAGTTAGGTCTTTGATTTGTCTGGCACATTTCACTAGGCTTCAGAGAGACTTAGTGACTCAACTCTCTGAAACTTTAGCAGGAGCTGTGTCTGACGAGGTCTGCGACAATGTCACCTCACAGCTAGCTACTCTGGAATCCATCTCCATCTCCTCCATCTGTCTGATTTCTTACACCACGAAAGGAGCTGCCAGAGCAGTGGGTTCAGGCATTGTCATGAGATGCCACGCTTGGATGCACCTTTGTGACATTGTGGACCCCTTTAAGTCTTCCTTCCTGAATGCTCCAGTGGAAGCCTCTTCACTCTTTGGCCCTAAATTCAAAGACACACTGGCCAAATGTGAAAAGGAAGGGAAGGCAAGACCCTTTCTGCCATGGGCGTTTGTTTTTCAACCTCTCAACATCCATATTCTAGGAACCAGAGGAGTGGAAAGATGTGGCACAAAAAATCACAGGGTCCTTGCCGTGACACACGTGGCGAGTATACCCCCCATGGCAGAGGGGGTAACTCAACCGGGAGATGCCTCTTTAGGGGCAGAGGAGGTCCACATAACCAGGGTTCCAGGGATTCTTTCTCTGGGCAACCCTACCAGTGCTCCTGAGGAGCAGCCTGGTTGCTTTCTTCTGGAAGCAGTTGGGGACGTTTTTCCTTGTACCATTCTGCCTGGAAAACTCAACAAAAGACTTATGGGTACAATGAATCATTACCAGAGGATACCGCATTCCATTTAACCTTTGTCCAACTCCACCATCTTGAATTCCAGACGTTTCACGCAGTTAAAGGGAAACTGCAGCACTGGATATTCAAAAGCTGCTTCAAAAAAGAGTCACCCAGACCAGGTAGGATCCAGATTTTACTCAATATTCTTTTTAGTGCCAAAAAAGACGGGACTGGAGACCAATTCTGGATCTCAGCATCCTAAACAAATTTGTCAAACAAGAAAAATTCCAGATGGTCATAGTTCAGTCTATCCTTCCGTTACTGGAGAAAGACGATTGGATGTGCTCGATAGATCTTCAGGATCCGTATTACCATATAAAAATGGACAAACGCTCCAGAAGATTCCTGTGCTTCCAGTCACTTTCAATTCTGAGTACTGCCCTTCGGACTCTCTATAGCCCCCAGAATGTTCACCAAGTGCATGGCAGTAGTAAAAGCTCACTTGAGACTACAAGGATTCTGAGTGTTTCCATGTCTGGACGATTGGCTCCTCACCACCCCCACCAAACGTCTACTAGAGACAGAATTAGTGTATGCTTGTAAGACTTGCAGAACATCTAGGAATCTCAATAAATTGGGGAAAGTGCATTCTAGCTCCTTCTCAGTCCCTGGAATTTATCAGAGCTATCCTCAACACAACAACTTGTCTAGTATCTCTACCAGATCACAGACTACTCAGGATAAGATCACAGATCCGGATGATACTCTGTCAAATCCTAGTCCCAGCATGAACTGTACTTTAACTCTTGGGTTCAATGTCAGCGTCATGTACTATAATTCCCTTAGCAAGACTGTTCATGAGAATCCTACAATGGCGCCGTTTAACTCAATGGTACCCATTACCTCACCCCCTATCCTTCCGAGTTCAAATAGCACAAAGATGCAAACAAGATCTGATGTGGTTGATGAAGCCAGGCGGACAACAATGGAGCCGCCCCTTTTTCTCCTCAACAGCCCAGGGCCACAGTGACCACAGATGCTTCCCTGATAGGGTGGGGGACTTTGCCAGGGGAAGACGATCCAAGACACTTGGTCGATTACAAAGGCCAAACTGCATATCAATGTCCTAGAACTGAGGGCAGTGCTTCTAGCGTTTCATTCCATCCTTCTGTCGGGGACTATTGCAGTTCAATCAGACAACATGTCAGTGGTCTGGTACATCAACAAACAAGGGAGAATCAAGTCCTACCCTCTATGTTGAGAAGTCATGAGAATTTGGCAGTGGGTGATAGCTTCCAATTGCTTTCTGATAGCAACATGATTGCAGACAAGCTGAGTGGATGCATCCTACTGCTTCACGAGTAATCCGTGAATCCTAATATTGCGGCGAAGATCTTCAGTCGCTGGGGCCAGCCTTGCTGCAATCTGTTTGCCTCTCCAGCAAACCACAAATGCAGCAGCTACTTTGCCCTAATCCCCCTGCAGGGGGAGTCCCCGAGGGATGCTCTGATTCACAATTGCCCCACGGGTCTTCTGTATGCCTTTCCTCCATTGCCTCTGATTCCCCAATTTCTAAAGAGAGCCTTTTGCTTGAGAAGCAGAGTAATCCTCATTGCCCCTTTTTGGCCACGACAGGTTTGGTTTCCCTTCCTTTGGCCTCACCTACTAGATCGCCAATGGATTCTGGATCCCTCTCCAGAGCTGATCTCACTTGAACATTTGCAGTATCAAGTTGACAGCTTGGTTCCTCCACTTCCAGTAATTGCCAGGCAGGATAATCTTACCTCCTTAGTGTGTAATATCCTTCTGGCTTCTCATAAACCATCCACCAGGAAAACTGTCTCAGCAAATGGAAGAGATTCCACATCTGGTCTCAGAAAAGACAGCTGGATCCTTTTTCAGCCCCAGTTACTGTAGTCTTAGAATATTTGTTAAACCTTTCTTGATTCAGGAGCAGCAGCTTCAACCATTCAGGTGCACTTAGCTGCAATCTCAAATTTCCATACTGGATTGCAAAATTCTGCCCTTATATCCCACCATCTCTGCAAAATGTTCTTAAAAGGTGTTCTACATATCAGACCCCCCCCCTTTCGGGGAACCTATAGAAACTTGGAACTTAAAGTATTACAATCTCTAACACAACCTCCCTTTGAACCTGCCTCTACTTGTGATCTAAAATTTTTATCCTGGAAATGATTATTTTTGATAGCTATCACATCAGCTAGATGCATCTCAGAGCTTTAAGCTTTGTGCATCAGATGTCCTTGTATGATATTTCACAAAGACAAAGTATCACTCTGAACAAATCCATCCTTTCTACCTAAAGTTATTTCTGAACTGACGACTAACCAAACAATTGACCTGCCAGTATTTTTTTTCCAAACTACTCAAATAAAGGAGAGTATTGCCTTCACTTGCTGGACATATATAGGCAACTACGTTTTTACCTGGACAGAACATAATCAATACTTAAATCAGACCAAGTATTTGTGGATTTCTCAGGACCAAAAATTAATAACCCTGTCTGAAAGGTAACTTTGGCCAAATGGTTGAGAAACTGTATAACCTTGATTTACCAAAAGGACAAGACTCCTCTGCCTTGCAAGTTCAGAACACATTCTCCCAGGTCAGTAGCTTTCCATGCGAGTGCTGCTTTGAATGATGTATGTGCAGTCACAACCTGGACTAACCCTGTCCCTCATTACAAATTGGATTTGGCCTCCAAGGGAAGAGCATCCTTCGGTTCAATGGTACTCAGGAACATTCTTCCATAAAGGCCTCCCAGGAATAAAGGTAGCTAGAGACTCTGTCCCATCAGTAAGGAATGAATGACGATTAACAACATCAGATAAAGAAGTTATATTCTTACCATAACGTTCCATCTGTGTTGTTGATCTTCATTCATTCATTACATCCCACCCTCCTTCCCCCTCCTAAGGCTCCTGGGGGATCGTACAAGGTCCTGCGTCTGTTCTTAGGGATTTTTCTGCCCAGAGACAGCCTCTGCTTTACTTATGTTAGGCAAACTCGATCTGAAGTAACAAGGGGAAGGGCATTGTGGGTAAAAGCTTAGCTCAAGAGTTTTTTGGCTAGCACGAGCTTGTTACAAGGCCAACCCTGTTCAAGGACAGAACCGACACCCATCAGTAATGAATGAATGAAGATCAACATTACAGATGGAACGTTACGATAAGAACATAACTTCTTTTTCTGACACTACAGTCTAATATGAAGGACAAAACATTGCAAGTTGCTGGTGTAGAAACAATGGCCTCAAACTAAAATCAAAAAAGTATGATGTTGTCATATCTGGAAAATGTAACTTTTTTGTACCCACAGTGTAGACATCTGTGTTCTTCAGATTGAATGTCATCAGGGATCTTAGACAACTATCCTTTGATCATCATGTTGCAAATGTTGAGAAAATACTTCTGTGTTTTGTAATTAATATCCTAGAGATAGAAGTAGACCATGCAGCAGTCGTAGGTTTGAATCCCACAGCCTCCATTTGCCTACTATGCTACTCTGAGCAAGTCACTTAAGCAGATATTGCTCGTGGATCTCCCCGGAAAGGGGGTGAATGTCCATTTGGCTGCTCCCTACTGAAATGTTGGCTCTCAAAATGCCAAGTGCTGAAAAGCCAAAACTAAAAGACCAAAAACCTAGAGAAGAGTAAATCTCAAAAATTGCTCTTCTCCATAAAATTATTTTGGGGACGTAAGCCCCCCCCCCCCAACCTGTATATACCAACTCCCAAGATTGCCATATCTCAGAGAAAAGGGAATATTATGAGAAATTGCATATCAAACTTAGAACTTAGTACGTGCAAGTCCTATCTTTCAGCCATTTAGTCTCCCGAGTTTCAGGATTTGCTGTAACGGGTCAGATGGTTATGTCAGTTCTGCTTATCCAGTTAAATGTTTTGTCAGCTGTATCTGCTAGTATTGCTGAAGCCAGTAATACTTAATGTCACATGTTTCTGTGTAGTTTTTTTGAGGCCTTCCTTGATACTTTACACTTTGCATTTTCAGTCATTCTTGTTTCAGAAAATCCGTTTTTTGTGTGGCCAGTAACCAAGACTCAGAAGCTTAAACTTGTTCATGTATGTTTTAATATCCCCATAGGACTCAAACCTCACCTGTTACTTTCAACTCCAGCATACTTTGCTAACTGTGCATGTATTGAAAATGGTTTTCAGAATAGATTTTATCTGCAGGCTCCAGGGTACCTTTTCATTGTGTTGATAGGCCTCAAAAGTTTTCTGTACCATTTAAATTTTTTTCTTTGTTATTGACCAACTTTTTTCAAGCTAGTGAAAACTTTTAATGCATGTAATAATGTAAAATACTATAAGGATAGCTGTGTTCAGTTCACTGTCCAATCTTGTATCAATCCTCAAAATGAGTAGATGTGCTACAAGGAGTCATAAGAGGATCACTGCTCTTTACTTTGTATAGTAAAATGCTTGGATGATTTTTGAGGTACTTGTGTACCATAGAAGTATAACTTAGCTCTTCAAAATGATGCCATCCGTTGTTAAACTGCCAGATATAATATCTGTGAGGTATATAGTACCCATGACTAAACCACAGACAGTTAATTCTATATTAAAACTTTAACAACCGAACTTGTGAATTTTTTTCCACTCTTACACTAACAACATGTACAGTGGATATAAAAAGTTTACACACCCTGTTAAAATGCCAGATTTTTGTGATATAAAAATCGAGAACACAATATATGTACAGTGGATATAAAAAGTTTACACACCCTGTTAAAATGCCAGATTTTTGTGATATAAAAATCGAGAACACAATAAATCATTTCAAAACTTTTCTCACCTTTAATGTGACCTTTAACCCGTACAATTCAATTGAAAAACAAACAAATGTGTTAGAGGAAAAAATATAAAAAATAAAAAATGTAAAATACGCTGGTTGCATGTGTGCACACCCTTAAACGAAAACTTTGTTGTGTGTGCACACCCTTAAACTAATACTTTGTTGAAGCATCTTTTGATTTCAATACAGCATTCAGTATTCTTAGGTATGAGTCTGTCAGCGTGGGACATCTTACTTGGCAATATTTGCCCACTCTTCTTTGCAAAAGTGCTCCAAATCTGTCAGATTGCGAGGGCATCTCTTGTGCACACCCCTCTTCAAGTCACCCAACAGATTTTCTGTTGGATTTGGGTCTGGGCACTGGTTAGGCCATTCCAAAACTTTACTTTTGTTCTGGTGAAGCCTTTCTTTTGTTGATTTGGATGTAAGCTTGGTGTCATTGTCGTGTTGAAAGGTGAAATTCCTCTTCATTGCCAGCTTTCTAGGAGACGTCTGAAGGTTTTGCGCCAAAAGTGACTGGTATTTGGAACCATTCATAATTCCCTCCACCTTGACTAAAGCCCCAGGTCGAGCTGACGAAAAACAACCACAAAGCATTATACTGCCATCACCATGCTTCACCATGAGGATGGTGTTCTTTTGGTGATGCGAAGTATTGTTTTTGCGCCAAATGTACCTTTTGGAATTGTGGCCAAAGAGTTCAACCTTGGTCTCATCAGACCATAACACATTTTCCCCACATGCTTTTGGGAGACTTGATGTGTTGTTTTGCAAATTTTAGCTGGGCCTGGATGTTTTTCTGTGTAAGAAAAGGTTTCCATCTTGCAACCCTACCCCATACTCCAGATATATGGAGAATACGGGAGATTGTTGTCACTTAAAGTACACAACCAGTACTTGCCAGAAATTCCTGCAGCTCCTTCAGTGTTACAGTAGTTCTCTTAGCAACCTCCCTAACCAGTTTTCGTCTTGTCTTTTCATCTATTTTGGTGGGATTTGCAGTTCTTTGCAACGTCACTGTTGTCCCATATTTTCTCCACTTTTTGATGACTGTCTTCACTGTGTTCCATGGTATATCCAATGCTGTGGAAATTTTTTTGTACCCTTCTCCTGATACCTTTCAACAATGAGATCCCTGTGATGCTTTGTAAGCTTTCTGCAAACCATGGCTTTTGCTGTAGCAGGCTTTTATTTGGGGTTAATCAGAGTCTCTCTAATTTATGGCAGGTGTGTACCCAGGAAGACTGAATGCTGTAATTAAATCAAATGGTGCTTCAACAAAGTATTAGTTTAAGGGTGTACACACACAACAAAGTATTAGTTTGAGGGTGTGCAGACTTATGCAACCAGCGTATTGTACGTTTATTTTTTTATATTTTTTTCTTCTTAACAGATTTGTTTGTTTTTCAATTGAATTATGCAGGTTATAGGTCACATTAAAGGGGGGAAAAGTTTTGAAATTAGTTATTGTGGTCTCATTTTTTTATATCACAAAAACCTGGCATTTTAACAGTGATGTGTAAACGTTTTATATATCCACTGTAATGGCTTTACTACCTGACAGTAGTGGCAAACTTGTTAAGTAAGTTCAGTCTGGTATCACTTTTTTTTAGAAACTGTTGCTACTTGAGTGAGGCATGATAGTTAGCTTTACTTCTTCACAGTACTTCCTTTTCCAGTTCTACTCTGCGTTGGGGGTCCTTCTGTGGAAAGTTCAAATGTCTTGCCTCTCTCCACAAGGGGTATTCCATGATATTTTGGTTTCCTTGCATACCCCAAAGGCCAAGCTGTAGGTAAATTGGTGGTCTTTAAGACACCTGTAAGTGCTTTTGCTGTGTGTGTGTGTGTGTGTGTGTGTGTGTGTGTGTGTGTGTGTGTGTGTGTGTGTGTGTGTGTGTGTGTGTGTGTGTGTGTGTGTGTGTGTGTGTGTGTGTGTGTGCGTGTGCGTGTGTGCGTGCGCGTTGGGGAGAATATTTCCTGATATCCTATTCTGATTGCCTCTGCCTTGCAGTCATTGAGTGTCAAGATAAATTTTCAACTCCCTTTTTAATTCTGTAATATAGGTATTTCAAAATGAATGAATAAATATAATATTTTGTACATAATGTATTTAAACACCGTAATCAATTTAATGACCTTAATATGTTGTTTAGACTTCACGAGACAATAATATAAGCACTATGTATGCTTCAAATTCTAAGAACCCTTTAGATGTATCAGTAGTTAGCAATTGTATAGGAGGAGCTTGGATAACATGGGCCATGTACTAGTATTACTATACTATTTATTTGTATTTGTAGAACTTGGAAACATAATGTACTGGTTAGAAATAATAATTGAGAAAGCAGCTATTGTACCATCTTCCCTTTTTAGTGGTAAGAATTATTTGTATAAATTGCAATTTTACTGCAGCCAAATATTTAGTTTATTTACACGTATTCTGAAATCTTTTTAAATACATTTTTCACTGTAAGGTATTTATCAGACAGTGTGATGTGAGTTTAGGAAGGTCTGCATAGATTGTCAGGGCTTCTTTGCTACTAGAGTACATTGCTGCTCTTTGCCAGAAATAGACCTTTCACAGTTGTATGGCCTTTTATTTAAATAGGTGTGTACCTCTCATCAGTAGGTTTCTATGGGTTTTAAAGAATGTCTGTCTTCCGTTGTAACAGGTACATGTAAGAGCTCTTCACTACATCAGTTACAAGTGTTACTTCCATGTACAAGAGCACGTTTCTAATTTGGAGCTTCCACTGATACCATATGTCTGTGCTGGCAATCATATCAGGACCTCTGCACTGCACAAGAAACCTTCCATCTCCTTTTCATATTTGTAGTCTGTTTTAGTATCTTTGCATCCTCTTGTGAGATGATCTACATGCCCTCTCACAGAGATGACCCATAACTAGTGAATTTACTGTAGGATAGGTCCTGAGTATCTCTGTTATCCCACGTGGGGAATAATGATCAGAATATTACCATGCAAGTTATTGATCTCATAACTTTGAAATTCCATTTACTCAAAACTAACTGTTTTAATGGCTGGATTTTTTTGTATAACTTCTGATTTTAATTAATATGCATCAGATTAAGTCCAAAGTCTTTTTAGTTTTTGACATTAATCTGTGCCTGGGAGTCCATGATTAACCTTTTGCATACGAATCTGGAAAAAGCAAGTCAAATGAAGAATGCATCGTTTACCTATTGTTATCTGAAGAGCAGCAATTCTTAGCAAATTCCACAATGTAGAATCAAACTCTATTGTCAGACATTAGCGTTTCTGAAATGCCACATATATGAAAACTTGGTCTCACTTTTTAAATGGTTGTATACAGTGTAACAGAAGTCATGACATTATGCATCTATCAGAAACAGCAACATTTTCCAGGAGACAAGCATAGTTCACGTGCAGTCCAGAGCATGTTTTTATGTATCGTTCCGCGGTAGCATTGTTGCCTCACAGTAAGAGGTTCTCCCATTCGATTCTCGGCTGTAGTGCAGGGAGTGCCTTCTGTGTGGAGTCTGCATATCCTCACCGCAGTTGGGTGGGCGTTCGAAAGACATGCGTAAATGGGCGTGCCTTCGTTGAAGGTTGGACGTCGAGCTGGCACCTCAGCGTTCGTGAAAATCTACTGCCAATCATTAGCAGACTGGAGTTCTGCTGTGGCGACCCCTAACCGGGTAAAGCTGAGAGACAACAAGACAGTTGGGGTATGAAGGCACATTTTGGGGTGAGTTACTGTTTGACATTAATGATGCATTTTTACTGTTCCCCCGTTTATTATCCACAATAGGCCACCATATATAATGCCTGACTGCATCTTTCATTTCCCAGGATGAGCTTAATGCAACAGTTTCATAATTACACAATGACTCCCCACAGAGGGACACTCGACTTGTAATAATGGAAAATACTGGACCCTTCAGGTAGTGTAATTGCATGGTGGTTAAAATGTTAACATCATTAGCATAGTTTCACAGCTGCAAGCTTCTACCATAAGATTCCAGACAGTTTTACTAACAGGAAAGATGACATTTCTTGCTGTATAAAAGCCAAAAGTATAATAAAATTAATAGAGGCATGTATATATCTTATATTTTGCCATGGTCCCCATAAATACACTGAGAAGTGAAGTCATTTAGTAAATCACAATATAAGCGTTTCATGATTTTGGTACCTTACATATTGAAAATGAACTGTATGTGAATTATTGTGTTATTTAAGAACTGTCAGTAGTTTAGTTTCGTATTTTTTCCAACACCAGCATGAGGCAGATGATATTTCTTAAACTGTAAACATCAGTAATTTAGTCTGGGCAAAGAGAACATATAAAGCATAGAGTAACATCTCTCAGCACTGGCTGGAACTGTTTACAAAAACATTAAACTTAACATTTATATTCCCAGAAAGAAATTCTCAGTGATAATTTCACTCTAATACTGTCTCTGTTTCCTTTATATGTAAGTAATATTAATCTATTTAGTTTAATTTATTACAGTAGGAAAAAAACTGCTTCACAAATGTGTTATACTGCTATTTTAGTGATGTCAGTGATGTGGACACCTTCATTCCTAACTGTGACTTACACATTGTCCATTGTTCTTCATTATCCCTGCATGACTCTAGACCCCCCTTATACACAGGCATCTCTGGCAGTCAGTGCTGGGTTTCTACATTAGTGTGGTATAAATGTCTGTTTTTTTAAGGCTATCTTTCCAAAACATTCATGAACTTGCAACAAATGTATAGATTTGGCAGTCCATTATTTCATTTGGTCAGGTGCATTATGCATAACTTGTACACTAGTTCAGGCATTTCCCAGTCTGCAGGCTTTCCTAGAATACTAACCTACTTTGTGAAGTGGCATTAGCATAATACTTTTCAAGTCTATATATGTAATATAATATAATATATATATATATATATATATATATATATATATATATATATATGTGTGTGTGTGTGTGTGTGTGTGTGTCTGTGTGTGTGTGTTGAGTTTATATACACACACACACACACACACATATATATATATATATATATATATGTATATATGGGTCTACTGCTTTTAATCGAATTCCACTTATTTGAAAAAGAGCAGTAGACCGCTCAGTTACATGAAAGTGCACTTATTCAAAAGTGAACTTTCACGAAACTCAGTTCAACGAACCGATAGAAAGATAAAAAAAAAAAAAACAGAAAACACTAACATTACATTGAGTGGGGGGGCTTTGCCCCCCCACCCTCCTACTTAAATATACCAACTCAGAGATCGCACTACAGTGGGGAACAGGTAAATTTCCTATTCCCCACTGTAGTGTGCCTCAGCGTTTCAGTTTCCCTGAACGGTTCGTTGAACCATGCTTCGCGGAAGTGCACTTTCGCTTAACCGAGGATCCACTGTTCTTTTTCGAACAAGTGGATTATCAGTCTTTTACAATAGACCCATATATATATATATATATATATATATATATATATATATATATATATATATATATACACACACACACACACAGACACACACTACAGAGAGAAAGGGATAGTAAATACCTGACCACATAACTGTTTATGGATTTATTGGATTATTGCTGCTAAACCTTCCTTGTACTCTTAACACTTTTGCTTAGCAAGGACCATATTAAATGTAAACTCAAAGGATTTTCTCACAATTCTCAGGCATTCCCTGTGAAGGGATTCCTTTATGCCATTATGTTATAGGAAGGGATCAACTCTTGTGTCTACTTGAAATGCTAGTTCCTGTTTTTTTCCTTGTGTCCATTGCAAATCCTTAACAGAAAATTTTGCAGGGAAATTAACAAGGTTTCAAGATTTGCTATGAATTTATTTTGCAAATACAAAAAATATTTTATCTCAGTATCGTTTGTAGGAAGCAGTCTCTGAAATGGCTTTTACTTAAATTTCTACATCACATAAAATACATGCATCTTTTGTACATGCTAAGTGTTGCAATTCACTTTCAGAAAGAACACTTTGTCAGTCTTGAAGTGCAAACCAGCATCCACCAACTTTTTCAGCGCTTCCTGTAAGCTCTGCAGATGTTCCCCTGGATCAGCCCCAACAACTAGGATGTCATCCAAGTAAATGGCAACATGTGGCACATCTTGTAATAAACTTCTGCCACTTTTTGAAATGCAGCTTGCAAATGACACTCCAGATGGTAGACTGCTACATTGCTTTATGTTTGATTATTTTTAAATTGCTATTCCCAATTCATTTGTTAAAATTGAGATTTGTCTACTTTAGAAAAATTCTGCTCTGCTTCCTAACATAGAAACAGTGTGGAAAACTCTCCCACTCAAGGTACAAAGTGTTGCTTAAAAGGTAGTATGTGGGTAATATTGACCTTTAATCTTTACATAATTTTATAGTTCCTTCAGTGTAGGTGCCACAGAAGCAGTCAAATGGAATATTTTTCAGTAGTAAATATTTTCTTTTTTAAAATTTTATTTCTTCTGCCTCAGTATGATAAATGTAAGGAACTGTTCCTGATCTAAAACCATTTTGTTTTGATTATTTTTATATGAGTATTTAGGGCCTGATATAGTTTTTCTGTCTGGAATCCTTTCCACTAGGAGTATTTATTTATTTATTACAGTTGCCAGGGAGTATCCATTATGAGGGGGCCCTAGTTTTGGTGGCATTCTGGGAACAAAAAGCTCCAAGACATGTTACCAACATAAAGTGAATGTCAAATGAAGAGGGTATAAATAACACGCATTTCTTCTTATGTATATGTGTGACACTTGTATAGCAAAGACAACATTTATGTCAGTTGACTTGCAGTATAGCTATATCCCTGTATAATGACTAATCCAGGCATGTAACATGATTATTAATGCAGCACAAAATAATTTCAAAAGCATGACAAAAATGGGAATATTTGTTGGGATATCAGAAATTAATAAAAATAATGAAAAAAATACTGAGACTGCTCATAGAGAGAATCCCCAAATTATATGAGATAGCCAATGATACTTTGTTTTTTGACTCTTAGATTGCATCAACATGACAATTCCTTTGTGTTTACCAATATGTCTTTTATACAAAAATGTAAAAGTTTGTTTTTCAGAGACATGTCTTTGGTATAGAAAAATGTATTTGGAAGTTTAGCAAGGGTACAAGATGACTAGCATTTCCATGTATCTTTCATTTTGTAAGTATGTAGTCTAGCCTTTCCACAGAAGGTGTGAGTTCTCATTGTGAATTTTGCTACATAAGATTTTCGGTCAGAGCTGGACACAGCGACATGAATTTATATGATTTTATACAAATTGTAGCTGAAAAAATGGTGGTGGTGGTGGTTGTTGAGGTCTAGTCATTTAAGGCTATGAACAAGAATTCAGTGATGTGTGTCACAATGATGTCCTGCAGCAAAACTCTTTTGCCTGCTGTAGCCTGTGGGTTCCTAGAAAATGCAAGTTAGTTTAAAGCTGCATAGACAGAAATAAGTACTTGTTTAAAGTAGATGGTACAGCATTATGTAAATGGAGTACAGTTATTCTGTAGTCTGGCTAAGTTTTCAGTTATTTTTCCCACTGCATTGTATGCTTATTTGTCAGATTAAAGCCTAGGTTTTCTGAGGTTGCATTCTCATTAGGTAAGCTGTCTGGTGATATAATATTAATACTCTTTTTGATGAGCTAGAAGTCTTAGGACTATAATTTGTTGGAATTTTGTGGCTAAAGCTCTCTGATGGCTGGCTTTCATGCTAGGAAAGTGTTGCTTTGGTCTTTGTGGAACTAAGAAGCATTTCCACAGGTAACCATAGCTATAAAGAATGAGAGCTTAATTGTTATTAAGAATTGATTGTATCAAATAGGTAAAGATGTGGCGATGTGACATGTTGCCATCTATGCCAGTGAGAGTAGGGCAGTGCATGTGTAACATACTCCAGCATGGTTGACTGGAGTTTTGTGAATAATTTTGTTTATCTCTCACACTGACTTGTACAGATGCTTATGTTAAAACTGTATCAACAGTGTTGTTATAACTGATTAAACTGGGGAATGTAAATAATTTTACTGAGAAAGAAGAGAATAGGTGGATTATCAGGCTACAGGCAGACAATGGACACGGTCTCAATGACAGGGTTTCTCTGATACCATTCTTAAAAGATAGACCCCTAAGACATTAGTTCTGTTTAAATAAATTTGTTTTTAAATTATTACTGTCATTTCTAAGTGCTTTTTATACACATTATTTCTAAGTGCTTCTTGCACACACGTTTTTTTACGTGTATATTTTTTTATATAGTTATTATTTACACTTTTATATTTAAATTCATGTGTTTTTTATATGTGTCTCTGTAGATTTTAGTCCTACCTAGTTAGATTTACATTTTTAGTAAGGCTTGTGTTTATGTTAATTAGCCAAATGCTTTTATTGGCTGACAATGGGATAACTAGGACTATTTAATGTTTCTTTGTGTAATTGATTTTATTAAAGTCTGAAGAAGCGTCCGGTGTGACGTGAAAGCGCTTACTGGCAATAAAGATTTTTTGAGATTTTTTGAGTTTTTGAGCTATAGAAGGTTTGCTTCAATAGTCGTGGTGTGCCTTTCATTCTGTTTGTTTGATATATTTTGTTGACGATATTTTTTTTAATTTGGAGAGGTATTAAAGATGATTTGGTAGATTTTCATGCATATTTGGGCCAGACCACTGATTTTTTAAAATTTGAGATGAATATGTCTGATATTTGGGATACAGTTTCTTGACGTTCGAATTTCTCTGACAGTAGCCTGGATACCTCTAAATATAAGAAGGGTATGCATACAAATAAATATCTTCATAAGAGCAGTGTGCATGAGAAGCACACTTTTGAAGGTATTATTAGGAGTCAATTTATACGAGCCAGTAGGCTCAACACCACATTGGACTCCTGTGTTAAACAAATGGACGAAATGACCAATGAATTTTTGGCAAGGGGATATTTTGTTAATTAAGTGTGGTTAGAAATTATGTAATGAGACTGAGGGATGGACAGGCTAAACCATTCTTCTCATATAGCACTTACATTGGTGATGTACAACAAGAAAGGAATGGTACACAACCCCTTAGATACTTAATGACATGTAGTAAAGCAAGTGAATCGGTTGAGAGAATTAGTAGGGACAATTGGGATCTACTGAAAGCTGTACCTGGCCATGAAAAATGGCTTCCGAAAAAAACCCTATTTACATATAAGAATTGTGAAAATTTAAAACAACGTTTATGCTATAAAGATTTCTCCCTAAATAAAAAGGATTGTGTCAACTATACCACCAAAGGGAACTGTACCATGTTGTAACTGCTCTTGCTGTTCAAGTATATGTTATTCCATTGAATTTGTGTATCCTGTTACTAAAGGAAAATTTGTATTTAATTGTACAGCTACCTGTAATACACCTTTTGTTGTATGTCTTGCTTATCTGCACATTATGTTTAGGATTCTATGTAGGAAAATGAGCAAGAAGACTACGTGACAGGATAATAGAACCACAGATCAGATATACATAGTGGTGTAGAGACCAACTCCATAGCAAAACATGTACAGGAACAGGGTGGTTCTCATCAGATGTTCTTTGTGTTTCACTGTTGCAGTCATCATATTTGGGTTATCTGCTTACAGTAGCCCTCAGTCGGCCTGATTAACAAAGTCTTGGGTCCTGCTTTGATTGCTGTCCCTTCTTCCGTGACGTCAGGGGTATAAAACATGCAGCCGATGCCATTACATCAGTCTTTCTTGCCATCCGGGCCCCGAAGCAGATGTTCATCGTGTTTCACTGTTGCAGTCATTACAATTGGGTTATCCTGCTGGCAGGCTACCCGCAGTCGGCCTGAATTCCAAAGTATAGGTTCGGCGTCGGTTGCTGTTGCCTCCTCCCTGACGTCAGTGTAACAGGGGTATAAAAGATGCAGCCGACACCATTTTCTTCAGTCTTTCTTGTCGTGCGGTGCCCGAAGCAAAAGCAGTTTGCAAGTGCCAGTTGGTCGACTCCTGAGATTTTCAAGTTCGAATTTCAGATCCGAAGTCTTCATTAAAAGCTAAGTACCCCATTGGGGAAACTTTTTTCTTGCTCCAAACCAATGTCAGAAAAAGTTAATAATTGTATTTCTTGTGGGAAGCAAATACCTCATAAGGATTTTTATTCTTACTGTATTCCTTGCCTAGGCCCTAACCATGACGTTGCTAGTTGTCAGTTTTGTGCTAGATTTAACCAACGCACTATTAAGTGTCAGTTCGACTTTGCATTTCATTACTTTGGCAGACGATTTAATTATATAATGTCATCGGAACAGCTGACTACCGGAGTTTACAAAAAACGCAAAGAAAAAGAAAAGGACAGGCATCCGAAGTCCAAAACCGCCGACGAGGCTTCTTCTATGCCAGTCACTGGTTCGCCGGTTCTCACTGAAGCGCTTTCGCAGCCCCTGACGACCACTACTTTAGAGCCATTGGCCGATACCGATTCCCACGTGGAGTAAACCAGGCCTACAGAAACTCAAGGTATTAGACCTTCGGAAACCATTCCCTCAGATGGGTCCAGAGCCGCTGAGCAGGCGTCGGCTTCTGAGGGCGTTTTCAGACCTACACAATTATATGATAAAAATGACTTCAGCTTCAAAGGCAAAAACTAAAGCAGCTTTAAAGACAAAGAAACAAGTACAACAGCCCCATGGACAGGCTTCCATGCCTAAAAAACAGATGCTCAAAATGGCCGAAGACCTGATTACTTTGATCAGGGGGTTATTATCCCCCTCCTGACAAGAGGCCTAGGCAAGAGATAGAATATGAATCTTCAGATCAGGTTTCCATTACATCTGATTCCTCTTCTGATCAGCAATACTCTCTTCATCCTTATGAGGATTCTGATGCTGAAGTATCTATCCCCTCAGCTTCTCCTCCTGAGGATTACTCTTTGGGGGAAACACGCATACCATGAGGGAGCATCTCCACTGGGAGAGCCAAGATTATTCAGAATCTAAGAAAAGGCTCAGAGACTTTCTTTTACTGCCTCAGCACAAGCCCCTTGCTATCCCACCTGTGCTAGACATTGTAGATGATGTATTTTCGGCGTCCAGTCTGACTCCAGACTCCTTACCTCCAGCTCTTGTTAAGCCAGACAGATACTACAGGGTTCCAGACTCCCACAAATTTCTTTATTGCTGACCCAGAAACTATCTCTCAGGGTCCCAAGGGGGTCAAGGCTCCACTGCAAAAAACCCTACCCCCTCTGACAGAGATTCCAGGGCACTGGACAGATGGGGTAAAAAATTTACACTTCTGCTACCTTGGCTATAAGGGCTTTAAATTGTCAGTTTCATATGCTTAAATATCAGCAATACATAATGTCTCTGCTTAAACAGAAAATGTCGACAAATTCTGAATGTGCAGAAAATAAAGAAATGCAGGATTTATTGCATGCAGCTGAACAAGTTGGAAAGCATACTTTACAATGTGGTTTTGATTCTTTGGAGGCCTCCTGCAGAGCCACTGTTACAGGTCCTGTCATTAGGAGGCATGCTTGGTTAAAGGAACAGAATCTGCCTGATCATGTTAAAGCAAAATTACTAGATGCTCCATTACAGCATGATACCTTGTTGTTTGGTGTTAAAGCAGAAGAGGTGTTGTAGAAAATGGAGGACAAATCCAAATTTATGCAGACAGTCAAGGATTTCTTACAGGTACAGCCTCCAAGATTTAGCAGACACTGGCCTACAAAGAATTGGTCCTTTCCAGTGTCAGACAGGCGACAAAGAAGCAGATACAGATGCCCTAGAGGCAGATCCCAGCCCCAAGGCTCATACAGGCCCAAACAATGGGGTGCTTCTACCTCCAAAAGTGGAGGAGACAAGTCACAGCTATACAGAAAGCAGTCCCAATGTCTTCCCCCTGATAGTGCCAAGCACTTATCTACTGGCAGCTCCTTTAGGGGGAAAACTAGCACTTTTTTTTCAAAAATGGCACCTAATCACCCAGGACAAATGGGTCTTGAACATAGTGTCACAAGGTTACAGGTTCCACTTTCACACCCTGCCAAGGCCAAACGGTATGCCAGACCTGCCAAAAAACCAATGGGCAGAGGCACAAAAACAAGTTACTTCCCTCATGGACATGGGGGGCCATTCAGCAAGTACCACAGCAAGAGCAGGGACAAGGATTTTACTCAAGACTTTTCTTGGTGCCCAGAAAGGACAAAGCCTGCAGGCCAATACTGGACCTCTCTATTCTAAACACATACCTGGATATTCCAAAATTCAAAATGTTGACTTTGCAGCAGCTTCTGCCCATGCTGGGTGAGAAGGCTTGGCTTGTAACTTTAGACCTAAAAGAGGCTTACCTGCATGTCCCAGTCAGACAATCATGCAGAAGATACCTTAGAATCATAGCTGGCTCAATGCACTACCAATTCTCTGCACTGCCCTTTGGCTTATCTACTGCACCCAGGGTCTTCACAAAATGCATGGCACCAGTAATTGCATTTTGCAGACAAAGAGGAATACAAATATATCCTTACTTGGACGACTGCCTTATTCAAGCAGAGAACAAGGGCATACTACAACAGCATCTGGCGTTTGTAAAAAGATTATTAACATGCCTAGGGTACACAGTAAACGAAAAGAAATCAAAACTTGTACCCTCTCAAGAGATAATATTCCTGGGTGCAAGCTTAAGTACAACTGCCCAGATGGCTTATCTTATGCCAGACAAACAAAGGCAACTGACTACTTATTTCAAAAGGTTGGCAACAAACACCTAGTTAACTGCAAGAAAAATTCTGCAGGCTTTGGACTTCATGGCATCCTGCATTCTGCTAATTCCATATGCAAGACTGCATATGAGGAAACTACATTGGTATCTAAAAAGTGTTTGGACTCAACATTGCCACAGCCTGGAAACAATAATTACACTTATTCCCTGCCTACAACAGGAGTTTCGATGGTGGACAAAGGCCTGTCACCACAACAAGGGGCAGCCATTCACCTTCCCCCCAGCCAGGCAGACATTGACAACAGATGCATCAGATTACGCCTGGGAAGCCCACATGGCAAGAAGATGTGTTCAGGGCTCATGGTCCGTAATCCAAATGCATCTACATATCAATCAAAAAGAGATGCTAGCTGTTCAGAATGCCCTGACAGCCTTCAAGGATCTACTGCATCCAGGACAACTACTGATAAAGACGGACAATACTACAGTCATGTGGTACATAAACAAGCAGGGAGGCACACATTTCTACCCCCTTTGCAGACTAGCCATGACTTTGTGAGACACAGCATTGACTTACCAAGTACATCTGCAAGCACAATTCCTGCCAGGAAAGGTAAATACTCTGGCAGACGAACTAAGCAGAAACCTCATGGATCCCCATGAGTGGAAATTGGATCCAGAAGTCTTCAACATGATAACAAGGAATTGGGGATGCCCGGACATAGATCTATTTGCCTCCCCTCACAACTGCTAACTACAGAGATTCTGCACAAGGACTTATCACAAGCAAGCATGGAAAGTGGATGCTCTATCTTTCAGCTGGAAAAACTTAACAGTATACGCCTTTCCCCCACTGCCTCTCCACCCCAAGGTACTCCTAAAGGTCAGACAAGAGAAGCCAGAAATGATACTGATTGCCCCAGACTGGCCCCGCCAGCACTGGTACCCAATCCTAAGGAACTTGACTCCATGCCCAGCATGGGCATTACCTCAAATTCCTCACTTACTGACCCAGCAAAGCAATCAGATCCTGCACAGCCAACTCAGGACCTTAAATCTGGCAGCATGGTGGATAATGTAATTTTTCAAAACACACCTCTCTCTAAAGCGGTTATGGATGTTATCTTGGAGGCCAGGAGGCCCAGTACCAGAAAATCTTATGCAGAAAAATGGAAGAGATTCTGTGCTTGGAACCAGACACAAGGAATTGACATGATTGTACCAAATATCCCTCAGATTTTGCAATACTTAACTGAGATGCTGGACAAAGGCCTATCTTTTTCATCAATTAAAATTCATTCTTCTGCCATATCAGCTCATTACAATACAGAGCCACCACTTTTTTTGCATCCTTTATTAAGGCAGTACCTCAGAGGAGCCAAAAACTTACGGCCTCCAAGGAGATCACCAGTGCCTGCATGGGACCTCAATTATGTCTTGGAAAAACTCATTCTGCCTCCTTTTGAGCCAGCTGCTACAGCTGATATAAAATTTTTATCATGGAAAACAGCTCTGCTCCTAGCAATAACCTCTGCAAGACGATTCTCAGAGCTACAGGCACTCATGACTGTGGAACCTTTTATCATTTTCCATCCAGATAGGGTTTCGCTGAGGACAAACCCCACTTTTATGCCTAAGGTAGTGTCCAGTGCGGCCCTCAACCAGACTATTCATTTGCCTACCTTTTATCCAAACCTACAGAATAAGGGTGAGAAACTTCTGCATTCTTTGGACATACACAGGCAGCTGCTCATCTACTTGGACAGAACCAAAGCTTTCAGAAAGACTGAGCAATTACTGGTAGCATATGCTGCATGATCACAAGGAAAGGCTATCTCAAAGCAGACTATTTCAAAGTGGATAGGTCACTGCATTCGTCTATGCTATTCTCAATGTGCAAATCTGTACCTAAGGGCATTAGGCCACATTCAACCAGAGCAGCAGCCATTTCAGCAGCCTTCCTCAGAGGAGTACCAACCAAAGCCATTTTAGAGGCTGCAACCTGGAGTTCAGTGCAGCCTTTTACAAAGCACTACCACTTAGCTCTCTACTCCAAATCCAGGGCAGGCTTTGCCACTGCAGTTCTGCAGGGCTTCATAGCTGCTCCTTATTCTATTTAGTTCCAGCCACCCAACCTTAGCTTTGGGATTCAACCAAATTGTAATGACTGCAACAGTGAAACATGATGAAAATCGTACAGTTGTGTATCTACCATAAATGTAGATGTTCGAGTGTATTCACTGTTGCAGTCCAGGTTACCCACCCACCACCCCCCTTATCTTTGCTGCACCTTATCTGTACTTCTCTATTTCTATACAACCTATGTGGTGTATTTGCTTGTAGATGAAGGAAACTTGTTACTTAGTGCATGTATGCTTATTGACATATTTTTAGCCTAATCATTTGGGGGCACCTGACATCTGGGGCAAGAAAAACTGAAGAAAATGGCATCTGCTGCATCTTTTATACCCCTGGCACACTGACGTCAGGGAGGAAGCAACAGCAACCGATGCCGGACATAGACTTTGGAATTCAGGCCGACTGCGGGTAGCCTGCCAGCAGGATAACCCAGTTGTAATGACTGCAACAGTGAATACACTCGAACATCTACATTTATGGTAGGTACACAACTGTACTTTCGCAAGTGCCGGTCGGCTGTCTCCTGAAATTTTCGTTTTCGGTTTTCAGAACAGAAGTCTTCAACTAAAAGCTAAGTACCCCGTTGGGGAAACTTTTTCTTACTCTTTACCAATGTCAGTAAAAGTTAATAATTGCATTTCTTGTGGAAAGCAAATACCTCATAAAGATTTTCATTTGTACTGTATTCCTTGCCTAGGCCCTGACCACAACGTACCTCGCTGTCGGTTTTCTGCCTTATTTAACCAACAAACTATCCATCCTTGGTATATTTACGCTTCTAAATATTTCGGTTTTCGGTTCAATTATCCAGATATGTCATCGGAAAGCCATCCGACTACCGACGTTCCGAAAAAACGCAAAAATAAAGACAGAGACAGGCCGCCTAGGTCCAAAGCTGCCGACGACGCTTCTATTAAGCCAGTCGCCAGTTCGCTGGTACTCAGTGAGGCGCTTTTGCAGCCCCTGATACCCACTACTTCTGATTCGCAGGCCTCTACTGAGACCCATTCGGAGTCCGGTATGCCGTGAGATGCTTTAACTGTGGAACCTGCGGATGTCTCTATATTGGATGGGTCTGGAGCCGCTGTGAAGGCACCGGCTTCTGAGGGTGTATTCAGGCCTATGGACTTGCATATTAAACCGATGCCACCTTCTTCTTTAAGGCCTAAAGCTCGAGCCTTGCCTAGAAAACCGATGCCCAGGCCGCATGCTCAGGCCTCTATGCCTAAAAAACAAATGATAAGAATGACTGAAGACCTTGTAACTTTAATCAGGGGAAGCCAACCATCCCCCTTCTAAGAGAACTAGGACTGAATTTACTTATGAATCTTCTGACCAGGATTCTGACATTTCTGTTTCTTCTGATGATTTGGATTTACCCTTCTCTGCTTATGAGGATTCTAATACAGAGGACTCTATTCCCTCTGCATCCCCTCCAGAGGATTTCTCTTTTGGTGAAACCTTGCATACTCTTAGGGAGCATTTCCACTGGGAAAGCCAGGATTACTCTGATTCAAAAAAGAGGCTTAGGGACTTCTTACTACTGCCCCAGCACAGGCCTTTAGCCATTCCTCCTGTACTAGACATTGTTGATGATGTCTTTTTAGAATCTAGCTTGGCCCCTGACTCTTTACCTCTTGCTCCCAGAAAACCTGATAGATATTACAGGGAATCTGACTCTCACAAGTTCCTTTTTAAAAGTCCTACTGCGGATCCAGAGACCAATTCACAGGGACCCAAGAGCATTAAAGCTACTACAAAACAAATATTTCGGTTTTCGGTTCAATTATCCAGATATGTCGTCGGAAAGCCATCCGACTACCGACGTTCCGAAAAAACGCAAAAATAAAGACAGAGACAGGCCGCCTAGGTCCAAAGCTGCCGACGACACTTCTATTAAGTACTATTAAATACTATATTTAATATTCTATTAAATACTACATAACAAATGTAAAATAAAATAAATAAATAATAAAATAAATACTACTGCCAAAAAGTCCTTCCCCCTCTGACAGAGACTCCAGGGCGCTGGATGGATGGGGTAAGAAGGTATAAATTCTGCAGCATTGGCCATTAGGGCCTTAAACAGCCAGTTTCATATGTTAAAGTATCAGCAGCATATCATTGAATTGCTTAAACAGAAAATGATGTTGATTCCTGATTGTGCTGAAAGTAAGGATTTACAGGATTTACTGCATTCAGCTGAACAAGTTGGAAAATATACTTTGCAATGTGGTTTTGATTCACTAGAGGCATCTTGCAGGGCTGCTGTAACTGGGTCTGTACTTAGAAGGCATGCTTGGCTCAAGGAGCAATCCTTGCCAGATCATGTTAAAGCGAAATTACTGGATGCTCCCTTAAACCAGGACCGCCTGTTTGGCAACAAGGCAGAAGTAGTTCTTAAAAAGATGGAGGGAAAAGCTATATCTGTGCAAACTGTTAAAGATTTTTTACAAGTACAGCCACCAAGGTTTAGTAGGCATTGGCCTTCCAGGAATTGGTCCTTTCCTGCCTCCACCAGACCTTCTCAGTCCAAATCCAGATCCAGCAGTGCTCCCAGGCTTCAGTCCCAGGGTACGCGCAGGACTAAGCAGTGAGGGCCTCCACTTCCAACTCTGGGAGTAATAAAATTCCTCCCTGTGGTAAATTGTCTCAATGACTTCTTTTTAAAACTTCCAAGCACTTCTCAACTGACTGCCCCTTTGAGGGGAAAGATTGCTCTTCATGCAAAGAATTGGGAACTCATTACCCAGGATAAATGGGTTTTAAATGTAGTGTCCCAGGGATACAGATTTCACTTCCACACGTTACCAACACCAATCGGATGGCCAGATCTACCCCCAAATCAGTGGGCAGAGGCCCAAAAGCAAGTCCTTTCTGTCTCAAGCATGAGGGCTATTCAGTTGGTACCAGAAGAGGAAAAGCGACAAGGTTTCTACTCGAGACTTTTTCTGGTACCCAGAAAAGACAGTTCATGGCATCCTATCCTGGACCTGTCTACTCTAAACACCTTTTTGGTGATTCCAAAATTCAAGATGCTGACTCTTCACCAGTTACTCCCTGGGCTAGGCAAAGACGCCTGGTTGGCAACACTAGATTTAAAGGAAGCATACCTGCACATTCCAATCAGTGAATCTTGCAGAAGATAACCTACGCTTCAAAGCAGCTACATGCACTATCAGTTCTCTGCACTGCCCTTTGGCTTATCTACTGCACCCAGGGTATTCACAAAGTGCCTAGCTCCAGTCATTGCATTTTGCAGGCAAAGAAATATTCAAATATACCCATACCTGGATGATTTTCTAATTCAGGCAGAAAGCCAGGACATACTTTTGAATCTTCTGGCCTTTGTACAAAGGGTGCTAACTTGTCTGGGTACACTATAAACAAAAAGAAATCACACCTGGTACCTTGTCAAAAAATTTTATTCCTGGGAGCAAGCTTGAATACAATTTCCCAGATGGCCTCCCTCACGCCAGAGAAACAAATTCATTTGACAACCTACTTCAAACAAGTGGCCACAGAAACCCTGCTATCTGCGAGGCAAATACAACAAGCCTTGGGGTTCATGGACTCCTGCATTCTTCTAATTCCATATGCAAGACGGCATATGAGGAAACTACAATGGTATCTAAAAAGCCTATGGTGTCAGCATTCTCAGGATCTAGAAGCAATGATTCCTGTCATACCTTGCCTACGCCTAGAGTTTTTTTGGTGGGCAGAGGCCTGCCACCAAAACAAGGGACTACCATTCACACTATCGACTGCCGCCCAAACCCTAACAACAGATGCATCATACTATGCATGGGGGGCTCTCCTGGCAGGGAAGTGCATTCAGGGCAAATGGAACCCAAGTCAAATGCACCTGCATATCAATCAAAAAGGAATGTTAGCCATACAGAATGCTCTGACAGCCTTCTTGGACCACATTCTTCCAGGACAATTAATGGTAAAGACAGACAACACCACTGTTATGTGGTACATAAACAAGCAGGGGGGGGTACACGTTCTTACCCCCTCTGCAGACTAGCCATGGCATTGTAGAACACAGCCCTGAGCTACCAAGTGCATCTACAAGCTCAATTCCAGCCAGGAAAACTAAATGCGCTGGCAGATGTACTAAGCGGAAACTTAATGGACCCACACGAGTGGAAACTGGAATCAAGGATTTTCAGCATGTTGACGAGCAAACGGGGAGCCCAGATATAGACCTGTTTGCCTTCCCCCAGAACTATCATTTGGACAAATTTTGCACAAGGGCTCCCCACAAACAAGCTTGGAAAGTGGATGCTCAGTTTATGCCTTTCCTCCTCTGCCTCTGATCTCCAAAGTACTATTAAAGATCAATCAAGACAAACAAAGGACAATTTTGATTGCACCAGACTGGCCACGCCAACACTGGTACCCCCTCTTGCTCAGTGTGTCACTGTTGGCCCCATGGCACCTGCCTCAGACTCCTACCCTATTGTCTCAGCAGAAGAACTAGATCCTGCACCCTCAGCTTCAAACACTGAACCTAACAGCCTGGCTAATTACCTAATCTTTCCTTTACCATCCCTCAGTAAACCAGCGATGGATATCATCTTAGAGGCAAGGAGGCCTAGTACTAGAAAATCTTATGCTGAAAAATGGAAAGGATTCTGTGCCTGGAACCAATCTCAAGGGATGAGCACAGCAGTGCCTAATTTACCTCAGATTTTACAATACTTAACTAGGATGCTTCACAAGGGCCTGTCTTTCTCCTCCATCAAAATTCACGCTTCAGCCATTTCAGCTCATTATAACACAGAACCTCCCCTCTTCTCTCATCCACTACTCAAGCAGTTCCTCAGAGGGGCCAAAAATTTACGACCACCCAGGAGAGCTCCAACTCCAGCCTGGGACCTTAACTTTGTATTGGAGAAACTCATTCTGCCTCCTTTCGAGCCAGCTGCTACTGCAGACATAAAATTCCTTTCTTGAAAAACAGCTTTCTTTTTAGCAGTCACTTCAGCAAGAAGGGTATCTGAATTACAGGCCCTCATGGCAGTGGAGCCTTTCATCATCTTTCATGTGGACAGGGTATCCCTCGGGACCAATCCCTCCTTCATGCCCAAGGTGGTATCCAGTGTGGCCCTTAATCAAGCCATTCATTTGCCAACCTTCTTTCCTAATCTACAGAACAATAGGTAATGGATACTGCACTCCTTAGATTTGCACAGACAAACTTAGATTCTACTTGGACAGGACTAAACCTCAAAGGAAATCTGACCAACTGCTGGTGGCATTTGCTGCAGGGGCAGAGGGGAAGGCGATTTCAAAGCAAACCATTTCCAAATGGATAGGCCATTGCATTCTTTTTTGCTACAAGCACCATGGAAAACCCCACTCAAGCAGGGCTGCATCTACCTCTGCAGCCTTTCTCAGAGGCGTCCCTACCAGGGACATCCTAAAAGCTGCTACCTGGAGTTCTGTACATACTTTCACCAAGCATTACCATCCGCCAATTTTCTATAAATACAGAGCTGGCTTTGCAACTGCAGTCTTGCAGGGCCTTATAGCTTGTCCTAATGCTATCTAAATTCCTCCTCCCATCTTTAGCTTTGGGAATCTACCCAAATGTGATGATTGCAACAGTGAAACACGAAGAACATAGTACAGTTGTGTACACTTACTATAAATGTAGATGTTTGAGTGTATTCACTGTTGCAGTCCTGTTTACCCTCCCTCCAGCCCCCTTACTTCTTTTGGCTGTACCTGTACTCTCCTTTACTATGCTCAAAAGCTTTTTGGTGCATTTGCTTTTTTGTTGGAGGTATAACCTTGTATATTTATAGATCTAATTGCTTCCCATTAGGGGGGCACCTGACATCTGGGGCAAGAAAAACTGATGTAATGGCGTCGGCTGCATGTTTTATACACCTGACGACCTGATGTCACGGAAGAAGGGACAGCAAACGATGCAGGACCAAAGACTTTGTTAATCAGGCCGACTGAGGGCTATTGCAAGCAGATAACCCAAATGTGATGACTGCAATGGTGAATACACTCGAACATCTACATTTATGGTGAGTGTACACAACTGTACTTTTGTATTTAGGGTCATTGAATTTTTACATCCACATATTAGACATGGCGATATTATTAATAAACTTGACACAAAAGCATATGAATAGATAGTCCGCTTAAAAGCTGATATATATCCAGGTTTAAATAAACAGATGACTCTTAAACCTATTTTAAAGTCTAAACAACAAATGGTTAAATATGGAAACTCTATACTGTTTTGAATTGTCCTTTTTAGAAACTATTATATGTTTTTACATAATTTTTACTCATTCCCTATGTATTTTTTTAATTAATATGTTTGTGTGATAGGATGGGCTGTCAGATGTTTTAACAATCTCTAGTATTTAAATGAATGATCGTTTTAAAAATTTTTGAAACACTGAAGAAGGACTTGATGTCTGAAAACTTTGTTACTTGGAATAAGTGGTTCACGTTGTGAAGAGTGCTTTGTTGTTTTTGTTTTTTATTTTTTATTTTTAGATGAGCCACCTGAACCCATAGGGTGGAGGGTTTTCATTTTTCTACTCCCTTATTTTAAGTCTATATACTTTACAGTTGCACAACCCTGAAGGAAAGGGCAGACACTTTCATAACGACCCACACCACAGTACTCCATCAGTTTGCTACAGCCAAAACAACTCAAACCAGTATTTTACTCAGGTACACTTTTACATTTTTTCTATAAAATATTTCAACATAATTTTAGAAGAATCACTAATATTACAGTCAGATCCACGGTGGTGGTGCTGCGGTAGAGTTGTCACCTCACAGCAAGACGCTGTCCCGTTCGATTCTCAGCTAGAGCGTCTTCTGTGGAGACATGCGTGAATGGACGTACCTTCGTTGAAGGTTGTGCATTAGGGCCAGCAATTTAGCACGTAAAAATCAACTGCCAATCATTAGCGGACCGGAGTTCTTCTGTGGCGACCCCTAACCGGGAAAAGCCGAAAGACACAACAACTACTAATATTACAGTCAAGTCCTATTGATGCGATTTCCCAATTCTCAACTAGCATCTTGATATTTATTTCACTAAAACTGTATTCATCTAACTGCGACTCTACAATGCATCATGATTCCAAGTAAACACTATACAGTTTACTACTGTGAGCCTTCGAGATGTAAAGCATGGTATAATGTGCTGTGTTTGATATATATGAGGTGCTTAGCCATTTTGTTCATTCTAAAATAAGAAATTAGAATTAGCACTTCTCCTGTGTTAGATTCATGCACAGTCAGTTTGAAATACCACAGTATGAGTTTAGTAGATTGATAACATACTTAACGTTTTTCAGTGGGGAAAACTCCATGTTCCCTCATATTCTACCTTCTGATCTTATGTATTCTCTCTCCAAATTTACACAACAGTGGGGGGAGGCAAAACTCTCCGTTAAAGTACATGTCAGTCTTGCACAAATACTGTTGCTGTTCAGCACTTGCATTCCACATTTAGGTTTGAGTAGTTATTTTTTGCATATGAACCTGGCCAGCTAGTAAGAGATCTTGTGCAGGGAATCCAGCATTATTGTTTAATGCCCTGGATACTATACAAACCTAATTCAATCCTCCCTTTATCTGTAATTCTGGTGACAGCAAAGCTTATTAAAGCTGTTCACACAAAAAAAGGATGTGCCTGTTAGGCATGTTTAGCTTTCATCATATGCCTGTGTAGCTGTAACTCAAGTGGTGGTACTTTGGTCTTTGTAATAGCTGATACATTTGTACTGTTTGAGTGTTTCCCTGACATTTATTTTGCTTTCTGCTAACAGTTTTACTTGCAAATTTCAGTTGACTTCTGTATGTGCTATTTGCTTGTAAGCCACACTTTTGTACAAACAAAATAAAATAAATTGATACCAATAACAGTGGATCAGATAATACAGTGTCTGAGAAACAGCTTCAGATTATAATAATAGGTGATTCTATTTTAAGGGACATTAGAAATGTACTTCCCAAGATTAACAGAAATTTTATAATGGTTACATGTCATAGAGGCTATGAAATTAGCTTTCTAAGAAACTGCAAACTATATTTAAAATACAACAGTTGTGTGTGTATTTGTCTATACGCATATATCTATCTGTATATATATATATATATATATATATATATATATATATAGAGAGAGAGAGATAGGATACTGTAGTAATGTTTTGGGAGCAATGATGCTGGATGAATTAGCTGTAATAGCATTTTGTCAGAAGTATGTAGCATGATATCAATTAATAAGAAAAAGGGGATTTAAAATCTTTAGTGATGCAGAAGATCAAAGTTAAAGGTTGTTAGAAATGTTACTGATATCCTAGCTTGAGAATGTTGGAGTTCAGTAGTTAAAATAGGTTTGTGGGTGGACTTGGTGTTTAACAGTAATATCTTTTGTACGATTATATGCGGTTAATAAGAGAGTAAATTATTGAGGTCAAAATTGACTAATTCAGTGTTTTTTAAAGACTCATGTAAATGATCAGAGAAAGATAACACAGGAAGATAGATATCTGAAGTGATTTGTAAACAATGTAAGGAGCTTAAACAATAAAATCAAAGACATGGACAAATTCCTTGGGAAGGATATACCGTCATATTTATAACAGTGACTTGGTTTAGTGACAGAAATATGCTCTTAGTGCTAACGAAATGTAAAAGTCATAAGTACAAGAAAGCTAAAATTTATGGTGGGGTATCAGAATACACCGGCATACATCTAGGTTTTTCAAATGATAAAGCTTGGGAGTGTGATAACTGTTTGCATTTACAAAGAGTAGGCTAAGTGGGATCAGAGCTGTTCTATGAATCTCGAACTTTAACACCTGTAGAATCAAAAACATTTTGGTTGGAAGTAAAATAATGTGTAAAAACAATGTACAGCCATTTTTAGGCAACCTCAATGATCCATGTGTTAACTGGGACTTGCATTCTTCCAAAAATGCTGAGATAAATGATATTGTGACCTGCCAAGAATATAGTTAGAATGAACAACGTTCTGGTCATTTTGAGTACATAATATCACCAGAATTGGGAAACCAAACAATTTTGTTCATATTTGTATGTTCTGAGAAGTTAAATATGGATACTAACTGATTGTTTGAAGTTAAACATATATGGAAGAAATTCCGTCAGTCCAGTTTTGACACTGTATGAGGCAAGCTGAAGGAACTGAAATGGCAAAAATTATATGTTAAAGCTCAATATTGAAGAATGTTAAAATATATCTAATGCAATTATTAACCACATCATTGATAAATATGTCCCATGTGATTACTTTGAGGAGAAAATTATGTAATTTCCTCTATGGTAGACAAAACACTTGGTAAGACTAAGAATCTTTGCTGGCAATTATATAGGAGATTTTCTGGTTCTAAGAGTAAAGCATATCAAAATGCAAAAGCAACACTATGACAGAGTATAAGATGGGACAGATATAATTCTGAATTAAAATTAGCATGGCCTCTTATCTAATTTGTTTTTTATATATATCTTTATATATATTGTACCACACTCTTTGGCATTTCTGTGCCTGGGACATGGTTGAAAGGGGTCTTCAGACTAGCCCAGTTACCCATTTATCAGATAGTAACTAAATAAATACGTAGACATGCAAGCAAGAACAATAAAGCTGTATTCAAAGATCTGCATAGCTATGAGAAGGATGGTTATGGAACTCTTTGCATACTAGTGGATGATACAATAGTTACTGACCATAGTAGATTAGCTAGGATCTTTGGTGACAGTTTTTTTTTCCAATGTAACCAAATCAACTTCAATGAGTGAGGAAATGTGAATTAGTTTGCATGATAATTGCCCAGAAGTTTCAAGTAAAATGGTTTGCAATGCAGTCAAAGCTGATGAAATGGTCATTGAAGCAGGTCTTTATGGTATGTGCTAGGTAACGTCTTTAAGAACATAACGTCACATTTGACTTTTCCAGATAACTTTATCATTTAGATTTGTTCCCGTGGAAAGAAGCCATCATTGTTCCATTACCTAAAAACAAAGCAGAGAGTAGTATGGATAACAATTTTCCTAATAGCCTGACTAACCTTGTGAGTAGGTGGTTTGACAGAATAATTCTTAAGCATTTACCAGACGTTAAAAAAGCAGAGGTTTATGGAAAAATAATTACCCTTGACAATTCTGATTAGTTTGTACTTAATGTTAATATTAAATGTCATGCAATTACTAAGTATCAATATTTGCAGCTTGGTTACTGAACTGGCAGTCTTTTAAAACAGAGAACTCGTTTTAAAATGTTAACATTTTTTTAAGATCCAGGTTTCCCAAGGACTAGTGCTTGACAAAATATTTGTTGTCCAGCATTTTTATGTCTGAATTTCCCTTGAACCTAAAGATTTGTATAAGCAAGTTTACAGATGACATCAGACTAGGGAGTGTAAGCGTAAGCAATGGAACCTTGCTGGCTAGGCTTACGTAGGCCCTTAGGCCGATAGCCTAGTACCTACGTTGAACCTATGAACCTGTGTAATCACCACTGTCAAGGATCAAGCGGACTTGGAAAAGTTTATGGATGCTGTTAATAAAAAACAAGGTTTACTTTTTAATGCTAAGAAATGTAAAGTAATACATTTTGGGATCAATAAACATGTTTATCCGTACCCTCTCAATGACTCGTTTTTGAACTACTCTGATATAAAAAACATTTTTTGGGATGTGACAACCATCTATGATTGGATCTAAATTCATACATGGTGACTAGAACATGTTACAATATCTTGAAAGAAGTTTGTTTGACTAATAGGCAAAAAAATGGTGTTACCATAATTCTATAACACAACAATTAGGCCTCTAATATAGAGTATTGCATGGTGCCTCACATTTATAATTTATCTTGGCTTAAGAGGGCAGAGAGTGTTAAAAATGTTATTTACTAAACTAAGATCTAAAATGAGACCTATAAGCAGGGGCAACTCGTGGTACTGATTGCTTGACAGCAGCCCCTCCATCCAAAGTAAAAAATAAAGAAAGCAAAAGAGAAGCAAAGAAAGGAAGTAAACTGCATTTTTGAATGTTTTTTCTGTAAAATTTAATTTTATCACTGCAGCAGCCATGATCAGAGCTCCACACATGAACGGAGTTTTGAGGTGACTTGAAAAAAAAATAAAGAAATTACTATTGTGCTTGCTAGAATAGCCCAGCACTACACCTTGTACTTATTGGGAGTAAGGTGATCACACCTTATTACAGGTTTTCCTTGGATATCAGAAAAAAGTGGCTAATTGGGCCGCATTATAAAGCAGAAAGGAATCCTTCCTGTTGGCTCAGACTGCTTCAGAAGGTAGAGTGGGAATTTTTTTTTTTTTTTTAATATTTGTTGCTGTTTTGTTACAGGTGGGCTTCTGCAACTGCCAGCATTTAAAAAGGTGAGTACTTAAGTTGTGTGTGTGTGTGTGTGTGTGTGTGTGTGTGTATATATACACATTGTGTGTGTGCATACCTCTCTCTCTCTCTATCTATATCTATATATAAATTGAATAGGCTTAAAATGGCCCACAAAGGCAGGTAGACTATTGTTTCCATATGAACCTATATATATATATATATATATATATATATATATATATATATATATATATATTATACAAATTATAGATAGGAGTATATATGTGTTGTGGGTAGGAGGTAGAAGCTCTAAAGATTTCCTGATTTTGTCTTATATTACGAATATTATGATCTGTTTTATAGAATGTGTTGATCTCTGGCAAATCAGTGATTTTTGCAGTCACTTAACAGCCTTCAGAAAGTGCATGCTAATGCAAAGCTATTATTTTAGCAACTTTCTAAGAATATAAAGGATTTGGCTTTCCCTAATCTTGGTCCTTTGTCTCCAGAAATTAGTTAGATTTCTCCTTGAATCTTAAACTACAATGCTGAGAGGAGTTTTGGGGGAAGAAGGTACAGTGTTGTTGCATACTGTATTCTGATAGTAGCAAGATGGCAAACTAAATTCCTGTGTCGCAGTTATTTATATATTTGCTCATTAATTTGATTGCAGTAAATGATTTGAGGTGAAGTTACAGCCATAAAAGTGGATGTCATTGATAGTCGTGTGTGTTGGGGGGTGGGGGTGGACAAGGGTGTTGTCAACTGTTGCTGATTTACAAAATGCTTCTGTTTTTTTTTTTGTCATACTTCTCATAAACTTTGTGGTTCTTGTGGAAAGTTGTTGAGGATTGCAGTCACTAAATAATGACAACAGATGTTTGAATTTCAGACTTAGCCTTTAAAAGGCATGCCAATGCAAAACTTGTTATTCTAGTAATTTTCTAACTATATAAAGGCAGTAACTGTCATTGATGCCTGTTCCTTGACTACCATTACTTTTTAGCTTGTTTCTTGATTCTTGAGATAATAAGTTGAGAGTTTGGGGGGGGGGGTGCATCATGTCGCACTTTTTATTCTGAAAACAGTGAACTGAGAAGATAAATTTACACAGGAGTTGCGTGTGGAACAAAATGAACGTCACTGCTGTCATTTGTTCAAGTTTAGGCATTCATTATTTTGGCTTTGTAGAAGTTGAGTTAATTTGTGTGACTTCAACTAGAATACTTTACTTACACTTTACTGTGGCTATTTTTAACACGGCCGGATATTGTGTGTGTGTGTGTGTGTGTGTGTGTGTGTGTGTGTGTGTGTGTGTGTGTGTGTGTGTGTGTGTGTGTGTATTCAGTAAAGTGGCTGCAGTTGATCAATATGGGGATTGCCCGTAATGAAAATGTCTGTCTGTGTGCCTGAGAAAGAGGTTGCAGTGTATTTAAAAGTAGCAAGTTAGCCATAACCTTTTTCACTTTCCATTACAGTCAGACATCAGCGTTAGATTGAGCAAGTTCCTGTCAGTGACTGCCTGGGCAAGATGTGTATGATAGCAAATTATCTTTGGCAATGTGTTACACATAGTAGTGTTGCTATGTAACAGCACTTAGTTTTCAGATTGTGCAGTTGGTTGTGATTCATTCTTTGTACAGTGTGAATGTATTGCCTGTGTGTTATTCATGTGCTTTTGCTTATCCCATATCATGAGCTATGTACTGTAATATGTGTCTCTGGCCTTTTGTAGATTTACTTTCATCCCAATCTAACACCAGAGGGGTATATAGATGGTAAATATCCCTTTTTGGAGGGGCAGGAAGGCAGACACTATTCCCAGATGGGATTTGTATATCCTTGCATTTGCTTTCTCAGTTTATTAAGGAACTACTTTTTTGTAAGCCTTGAACATTAAGCTTTAGACACACTTAATGTTTCCTTGAAAGAAAAGTAAGATTAAATTTATTTCTTTACTTGTGTTTTTTTTTCTTCCTTTTTTTTCCGTTCCTGCAGTTGACCATCTTGGAATCCTGGTGCCCTTTATGAGTCACCTGATCTAATGATCCCTCCTACCCTTCCCAGACTTACTCCAGTAAGGCTCAAGGCTGAGTAGGAGATCAAGCCATCTCGGCTCCCCATCATGCTTCATGCCGGAAGGATTTTTATGTTATGACCTCCCCTTATGTTCACCTGGGTATGTCTGAAGACTTCTCTCCTCCGTGGATCATGCCTTCCAGCAAAGAGTGCCTAGGCAAATGTCTTCTCCTTCATGGGATGCGTACACCCGTCCCTCCCTGCTAGAGCCATAGATGCCTGTGTTGCTAATTGAACCTCGGTTTCCTTAGCCATAGTTAGAGCTTTATCCCTCTTCACCATAACACTGGTTTTTACCTGTAAATTTTTTTCAGGCCTTCATTAAATTAAAAATTAGTACAAAAACAAAAACAAACAAAAAAACTGTAAGATGCACTTCAGAGCATTTAGAACCCTATAAATTATTGGAGCGTAATGGTTACCAGACAGCCGGCTTAAGTCAGTTACATTCTTTAGCATTATTACAGTAGACTTTTGGCCCATTAGGATTTGTTAAAAGCATTTGGGGGAAGAGGGTGCTAAAAAGTAAGAAAAGAAGTAATCTATGCATATGGTATGTGTCAGATTGAAGGAAAAACTTTGGAAAGACACCAGAGAACTGCAGGGAGACTAATATGCATCAGAGTGGTCCATGAAGTTCATTGCCTATGACTCCATTTCACCTAAGGCTGGCTTTGTTGACTGCAAGTCAGACGTCTGATGTGTATATAGTTAGTAATGTGGCAACAGATAGTATGTACATATGGAGGTAGTCTGTGGATGACAGTAAATAACTGTATCTGTTTGATTGCAAACAAATGTTAACATGCTGTGATAGAGCCTCTCCTTGTTCCAGTTAGCCTCACCCATTCAGTTGCTTCCTGCAACACCCTCCTTCCTTTGAAGTCACCAGCCATCACTAGCTGTAAGATACAGAAAAAGGTTGCCCAAGTTATTTTTATACCCCCTATATTTATTGATAGGTGCAATGGCAGTGGAACTATTATTTAGGTATACAATTTACACAGCATACATTTGCAAACTTAAATAATAGTTTCTCTGTAACTTTACCAAAATACAGTATAGCTGTTGAGAAGAAATGTTTTCAATGGTGAGCTGGTAGACTTTAGAACTTCTTACCCCTAAGATAAAGGAGGCAGAAAATGTATCTTTTTCCAAAAGTCACCTGATCAATGGGTTTGGGTACAGAGCATATGTCCATGAACTGTAGGGAGACAGAGGGTAGTATTCATACTCCCTGACTTCGTATTTTCATAATGATGATCCACAAAGAGCAGTGCTATGAGGTTATGCAAATCCCAGACTGTCAGGATGTCATAGGTTCATAGGTAGGTACTAGGCTATCGGCCCTGGGGCCTATACAAGCCCAGCCAAAAAGGTACCCTGGCATTTGCCACCCAAGAAAATTATTTTCCTGTGCCACTGTCGAGCAGAGCCACAGAAGTGATCTCCGAGGTGAATTTCCTATTTCCCATCCAATCATCAAGATTTTTCTTGAAGAGTGCTAATGAGGAGCTTAGCTTTATATAGATAGGTAGTTTATTCCAGAGTATGGGAAGTCTCTGGGACAGTAATCTATCCCTCCGGCATGTTCTGTTTATTGTGGTGACAAGGTTTAGGTCCCTGGAGTGTGTAGCTCGGAAGGATTGGGATTTCTTTAAGTGGAGCATGTCCAACAGCTCTGGGTTTTAGCTTTGTATGTTAGGCAGAGATCACCTCTGAGTAGGCGATATGCGATGGAGTAAAGCTGGGGTTTTTTGAGACTGTCTGCGTAGGTCATCTGTTTGAGGCCGGAAATCCTCTGTCAGGTATTTCTGCGGCCTTTCCAGTTGTTGTAGATGTCTTGTGAGGTACATACCAAAAGGGGCGTTGTACTCTATAATGGGTCTAATGAGTGATGAGTAGAGGGGAACAATGACCTCTTTTTTTTCTGGATGAGTAACCTTTTGTGATGAGGTGTGCCATGTAGAAGGATTTCATGACTACTGTGGCGATGTGATTATCAAAGGAGAGACTACCGTCCACCTGTGTCCCAAGGTCTCTTTTCACACTTTCGGTGTTAAGTATACTACCGCCTATGTTGTAGTTCATGGATACAGAGTTTTTACAAAAGGGGATGACAATGCACGTTTTGGCATTGAGCTTGAGGCCATGGCTTTGACACCAGGCATCTGTCTCAGTGAGGCTCTTTTGTAGGATGTCCACATCGTTAGGAGTTTCGATTATGGCTCCTAGTTTGCAGTCATCTGCGAACTTCATTAGCCAAAGACCTTCTGCATTAGCCTGTACTTCAGAGACGTAGATACCAAACAGGAGAGGAACCTCCCCTCTGTCTGTGGAATTGCAGAGAACTTTTTGTGAGCAAGCCCCCCTTATCGGAAATGTGTAGTGTGATTAATGTGATTAATGCTTAAGCAGTAGGAGGATGGCTACTGCACTGTTAAGAGGCTTTACACATATGAGTATGAGTTTGATTCATAGATGCAAGTCTGTAATGAACTCATTTATAGGTTCATAGGTTGGTACTAGACTATCGGCCCTAGGGCCTATACAAGCCTAGCCATAACAATTCCCTGGCTATTTCTTCCCACACTATTTACTTCCCTGGACCCCTGTCTAGCAGGGCAACTGACATGATCCCCAGGGTGAATTTCCTTTCTCCCCTCCAATCGTCAAGGTTCCTTTTGAAGAGGACCAAAGAGGCACTCTGCTTGACATGCAAGGGCAGTCTATTCCAGAGTCTGGGGAGTCTCTGGGTCAGGAACCTATCCCTCCAGCATGTTTAGTTTATTGTGATGACAAGGTTTAGATCCCTGTATAACGTGTGGGTCTGAGGGATTGGAATTTCTTTAAGTGTAGCATGTCCAACAGCTGTGGATTTGACATGGCCTTATATGTTAAGCAGAGATCGCCTCTGAGTAGACGATATGCGACAGAGTATAGCTGGAGTTTTTTAAGGCAGTCAGCTTAGGGCATCTGCTTTAGGCCTATGATTCTTTTAGTGAGGTATTTCTGCAGCCTTTCCAGTTGTTGCAGATGTCTTGAGAGGTACATACCAAATGGGGCATTGTATTCTATAATAGGTCTAATGAGGGATGAGTACAGTGGGACAATGACCTCTTTTTTTTTGGATGAAAAGCCCTTAGTGATGAGGTGTGCCACATAGAAGTTTTTCCTGACTGTTGTGGCAATATGGTTATCAAAGGTGAGACCACTGTCCACCTGTGTCCCTTATCACACTTTCGGTGTTTAGTGTACTGCCACCTTTGTGGTAATTCACGGGTACATGTTTTTTTCCCAAAGGGGATAACTATACAGTTCTTGGCATTGAGCTTGAGCCCATGGCTCTGGCACCAAGCATCTGTTTCTGTAAGGCCCTTTTGTAGAGTATCCCCATCATTTGGGGATTCAATAATGGCTCCCAGTTTGCAGTCATCTGCAAACTTTGTTAGCCCGAATCCCTTAGTGTTGGCCTGTATTTCAGAGAAGTAGATGCCAAACAAGAGCAGTCCCAGGACTGAACCCTGAGGTACTCCACTTGTCTGGAGCTGGATTTGGAGTTGGCTACTTTTACATTGTGAGTTCTGTCAGTAAGCCAGTTGGCAACCCATCGAGTGACGTAGGGATTAATGCCCAGCTTAGTAAGTCTATCTATGATTCCAGAGTGTGGGGGATGGTGTCAAAGGCCTTGGCGAGGTCCAGATAGGCTGTGTGGACTGCCTTTCCCTCATCCACGGCTCTGGGGACTGATTCGAAGAAGTCAGTCAGGTTCAGGAGACAAGATCGACCCTTCACAAACCCAGACTGGATGGGGTCCAGTGTTTGAAGGCAGTCAATGTCTTTGTTTATAAGTTCCATGATCATACATTCCATGGCCTTGCAGATCAGGCTCGTCAGACTGATGTGGTGGTAGTTCCCAGGATCCAAGGTGGATCCCCCCTTGTGGAGTGGAATAACTGTAGCTGTGCGCGACTCAGTGAGCACGAAGCTTGAGGTGAGGCTATGATTAAACATGACACTTGGGTGAGGTGCCAGTTCATTTTGTAGTTCATGTAATACACAGCCCGGGATGTCATCTGGTCCCATGGATGCTGTATTCTTAGCTTTGATGAGTGCAGTTTTTTACCTGTGCGGCCGTTATTACCGGAATTTGACAATCTTCCAGTATTGAGATGGGCCGTTTAGGGGGTGAGAGGGGGGATGAAGTTGGCCCTGAATTGATCTGCCAGGATATTGGCAATATCCTTGGGATCAGTATATTTAATGCCATTCTGTTGTAGCTCAGAGCAGATCTGAGCATTTCCATTTAGATTCTTGACATAGTTATAGAATGCCTTGTTGTTGTCTTTGGACTGTTTGGCAATTTTATTTTCATGACTAGTTTTGGAGGATTTTATGAGGGATCTCAGCTTCTTACTGAGGCTGGTAAGGAAGTTTTTTGCATCCTGGGATTTTCCTCTTTTCTGCAACAGTTTCTTTATTTTGTTGTAAAGTTTGTTTATGGCAGGGTACCACCAGATTGGCTTCCTTTTTTTGGAGGAGAGCATCTTGGTTCTGTTTGAGATGGCACAATTCATGCATGAGTGGATGTGCTCATACAGTGCCTTAGTGTAGGATTCAGCATTCGAACTTTCAGTTCCCGTCTGCATGGGTGGCACTTCTGACTTGAGTAGCATGAAGTTGGCTTTGGAGAAGTTTTTTATGGAGGTTTCCTTACTGGGGGTGGAGGTGGGATGTGGATGTTAAGGGCGATTAGCTTATGGTTAGACCTGACCAACGAGGGGGTGACCATAGGCATGGAGCATCGATTTCCAGTGTTGGTAATGACCAGGTCTAGGATATTGGAGCCCCTGGTGGGACTATGGATTAGTTAATTCAGAGCATTGGAATTTATGAATTCCAAGAACCATTGGGCAAAGGTGTTGGTACACAAGTAGTTTTCCCAGTTAATGGCAGGGTAGTTGAAATCACCCAGTATTAGGGTGTTTGGTTGTATCTTAATATTTTCCAGTATGTTTAGAAAGGTATAGTGAGAATCTTGGGGCATGGTGGGGGATATGTAGCAAGCTACAATTTGGATTGCAGTCTTACCTAGTGTTAGTTGCACCTGGAGAATTTCAGACACATTGTGTTGGGCAACTAGCCTGGTGGTGTGAATATCCTTGGTGAATATGGACACTCTTCCACCTTTAGTGTTTCGGTCCTGGTTTGCTGGCCGAAAAGTGTGGTAAGGGTTGTAGCCTGGTATTGCAGGGGTGCTCTCTGGAGCCTTGAATCAGGTGTCAGTTACTGCACACATATCGATGTTCTCCATTTTTAGGAGTGCCTCGAGAGTGCATTTTGAGGTTTAGACTTCTAGCATTGAGTAGCATTACCTTCAGAATTTGCATGCTTGTACCTGTTATGGTGGTGGTTTTGTTCTTTGAACTTTGCCTAAAAAAGGCACTATAGGGGTGGCAAGAGCCTTAGTCAGTAACCTGAATCCCAGGGGAGACAGGTGCAGACCATCTCTGGTAAAGCATCATGGTCTGTCGATCATGTCGTCCCAGACAGACAGATACTGGATCCCCTTTGAATGACACCAGAAGCTTAGACAATTGTTGAAGTCAGTCATTTTGTCCTTATATTGTGGTATCATTCTGGGTGAAGGCAAGATGCTACTCAGGGCTAGGGTCATACCTGCCTGGGCCACCTGATCCGAGAGCTCTTCCATGTCTCTTTTCATGTAGTCCAGGGAGGTACGTCTCAAGTCATTCACTCCAACATGGGCAGTGACAGAGTTGTATTTGTACTTGTTGTGGAGTGACTTGAGTGCATGCGTTATGTGGCAGATCCTGGCTCCCGACAGGCAGCTGACTGTAATTTTCTCCTAGTTGCATGCACAGTGTGTAAATAGCCCTGAAGTTGCATCAGAAAGCTGAAGGTTTCAGACAGAATGTGGAGAGGTGACGGGAAGCTAAGCTGGTGCTTCTGCATACCTGGACATTTTCACTGGAGGGGTTGTTTGGGTATATTTTTAATTTCAGTGCAAACCTGGACATTTTACTGAAGGGGTCACTTGGGTGAATGTTTCATTCAGTGTTTTTGCATACCTGGACATATTCTGAAGGGGTCACTTTGGTGAATGCTTTGTTTCAGTGTTTGTGTATACCTGGAGATTTTACTGAAAGGGTTGCTTGGGTGAATGTTTTATTTTAATGCTTCTGCATAACTAAGAAATGTTACTGAAGCGATCACTGGGGGAAATAATTAATTTGTGTGTCAGGGAAGTGCTTGTGTAACTATGGTCAGACTGTTGAAGTGATTGCTGAGAAAAATAATTTATTGTGTCATTTTAGTGCGTATGCATACTTGATGCAAACTAATGAATGGGGTTGCTGGGGGAAATAATTAATTTGTGTGTCCAAGTGCTTGTGCATACTTGGACAAACAAGTTTCTAGATTCCAACTCCAATATCGGAAGTAAAGCACCGCATTTAACAATGGATGTGTGTACCGTTGGGATGTCGGACTATGAATTGCAAAACTGCCTCATTAGCATACTGCGCTTCACAATCTTTTTCATTTGTATCTCATTATTTTCAAGGCTCTTTGGATAAGATCAAATGGCCTCGGAGTCTCACCTTTCCTATGCTTATTCATAATCATCAAGAATTCTCCTATCTCATTTGCACAAGCAATTATGAATACCACCCAGATTCTTATATAGTCTCTTTTGAGCACTGAATTTAACAAACTGCATTCAAACTTTGTGATCTGAAGTAGGCACTTCATTTGTCAGCAACCTTTGGGATACGGATCCGATCTCGGATCCGAGCCGGCAACTTCTACCACAGCATAGATCCGAGCTCCTAGCTCCTCCCTTTACCCATAATCCCCTGCCCAACCCTGACTGACCTCAGATCTAGTTTGCCACACTTCAAGCTACAAGCTAGGTTCCTGAGCTCCTGGTATAGTCGAACTTTGTGAGAAAAAAACTTTCAATTTTTTTTCCTTTCTCTTTGTGTGAGTGTGAGCGATTGTTTAGACATTCCCTTTAGCCCTTTTTTACCTCTCTTAAATTTAATTTAATTTAATTTGTGATCCTTCTCCTCCCTGCCCTCGCTGGTCATAGTGTGTGTGTGGTGTGTGTAGGGGCCTAGTGAGTGTGTTTCCTTTATTTTATAATGTCGGAGGCCCCTAAAGCCACTTTTTCAAAGTGCACCGAGTGTGGCCATAAGCTTTCACCAGTGGATGGCCACACTCTGTGCATTAGATGCCTTGGGGTTGAACACCTGTCATCTGGATGCGCGATCTACGCAGCGTTCAACCCCAGGGCACTTAAGGACCGGAGGTCGAAGCCGATTCTGGTGGGCCTTTTGCCCCCAGATCCGGCTCCAACCTCCGGTGCTTCTGTGGCCGCCACCCAGCCTTCGGTGGCGGCCACTCCTGCCTCCCTTCCTCCGGTCGGGACTCAACCTCCCACTTCGGCTCTAGAGGATACGGAGGCCAGAAAAGCCAAGCGGAGAGAGAAGCACCATAAGCGGTGGGCCCAGTACTCCTCCTTGGCCCTGCCCGCCAAAGAGGCTTCTCCCTCCAGGGCTTCTGGGTCGCCTTGCTTCTCACCGGGACCCGAGGAGGAGTTTACCCGGTCCCCGTCGAGGTCATCGAGGTGGCACTCCAGGCCTGCCTCGGTCCACTTTTACTATGTCAGATGCAGACATGGACCGGATGATGAGGAGGTTCATCCAGGCCCAGCTGCAGATGGGAGTGCTTTTGCCCCCCCCCTCTGGGGGGGGCTCGACCCCATTTTTTGCTCCAATCGCTCCTTCTCCGACCCATTTTCCGGGTTCGGAGCGTTCGGAGTTGAGCCGCGTTGGATCCGGGGGCAGGTCGGAGCCGACAGTGCTGGGCACTTCGGCTCCGACTGGTCCCTCGAGCTTGTCGGATCCGACCTCTCGGAGCCGAGGACCGAGCTTCAGATCCAAGGGATTCGGTGTGCCTTCGGCTCCGCCCCGGTCAGAGCACACGGGTCCTTCGGATCCGATGGTCTCGGCCCCGGGTCCGATCCCCGCTTGTTGAGTGCATCTGGGCCTCCAGTCCTGGCTTCGGCTCCCCCCTTACAATCCCTCTCAGCTGGTTCAGGCTCCCATCACCCGGCCTTTGGGGCAGCCTGCTTCAACGCCTCTGGGTGTTCCTTCAGAACATGACATTGCAGGTGAGGCTTCCTCGGACAGCCCCCTCGAGGAGGTTCCTCACAAGACTATAAGTATAAGAGGAGGCACGTGGACTCCCCCGAGTCCCTTACGGAAGATACGGACTTAGATGAAGGGGAAGACTCCCCAAGATCACCCCCCGAGGATGTCTCCTTTGGAGACATCATGGAAATGCTTAGGATTAGGGGGGGTTGGTCTGCCCCCAAGGCTTCCTCCGATGAGTCCGTATTCCTAGAGGCGTTCGAGGCAGGGCCATCTACCTCTTGGGTGTCACCTCCCCCCGACCCCCTGGTGGACCTTATTTCCACCAGGGCTTGGAAGGACCCGGACACTGTAGAGCCAGTCCCCAAGCACCCAGATAGGATCTTGAGTGCCCCTGCAGAGAGAACCCATTGGAGCAGAGGTCCCCCCGTGGATGCCATGTTGGTGGCGGCGCCACCAAGAGAGAGTTGGCTCAGGAGAGCTCCGCGGTCCATCCACCGAGCAAGGAGTCTCATGCGATGGACCGCCTTGGGAAGTGGGCCTTCAGTTCAGCAACCTTCTCGTTGAGGGCTGAACTATATGGCACACGTCATCCGGATGCAGTGGGATCTAATAAAAGAATACGCTGCTTCCCCCCCAGAGTCCATGTCGGAGGGGGACAAACAACTGTACTCCTCCCGAATGGCTACTCTATGTTCCATTTCTAACACCTCTATGCGGCTCTTGTCTCATGCCACTGAGGGAACCACTAGAGCTGGCGGAGTCGGCCTGGTCATGAGGCGACAAGCCTGGCTCCGACATTGTGACTTCTCGGAACCCTTTAAGGCGTCATTCGCGAATGCCCCGTTTGATGGTTCAGCACTGTTCGGCAAAATCATTCGCGACACTTTAGTCCAGAGCAAGAAAGATGGGAAGACACTGTCTGCCATCGGAGTCCGCTTCTCTGCTCCCCAGAGGTCCTTTTCCAAGAACCAAAAGGGTCAGAAGAAGATGTGGTTCCGGAAATCGCAGTAATCCCAGTCTGCTCCGGACAACCAGTCCTCTCGTGGCAGAGGAGGACAGGGAGGACGCCGCCCTAGAGGCAGAGGGGGTCCCAGGAATTTTGGGTCCAGAGAACACTTCTCTGAGAGACCCACGCAGAACCCCTGAGGGGTTGCCTGATTGCTCCTCTCTGGAGGCAGTCGGGGGATGTTTTTCGAGGCACCTAGCAACATAGGAGTCCATATTGACAGATTGCCTGGTGCTTCGAATAATATCCAGAGGTTACCAAATTCCCTTTATTGTAAACCCCAAAACCAAAAGCCTTCCCGACGTACCACCCAGTCAGAGGGAGGCGGCTGCTACAGAAATTCAGCAGCTTTTACAAAAAAGAGCCATCCAACCCGTCCCCCCAGATCAGCTCGGATCAGGGTTTTACTCCAGGTTCTTTCTGGTGCCAATAAAGACGGAGGACTTGAGGCCCATCCTCGACCTCTCTCTCTTGAACCTGGCAATCCCCAAAGAAAAGCTCCGGATGGTCACTCTGCAATCTATTCTCCCTCTGTTACGGGAGAACGACTGGATGTGCTCGATAGACCTCAAGGATGCGTACTATCACATTCTAGTGGACAGACGCTCCAGGGGGTTTCTCCACTTCCGGCTGGGAGCCAGTCACTTTCAATTCAGGGCCCTCCCCTTCGATCTCACCTCAGCCCCCAGGGTGTTCACCAAAGTCTTGGCAGCAATAGCTGCCCACCTGAGACTCCAGGGAATTCAGGTCTTCCCGTACCTGGACGACTGGCTCCTCATCGCCCCAACAAGGCAACTACTCTGTTCATGCAGGGATTACTTCCTCAGTCTTGCTCCACGCCTAGGGTTGACTGTCAACATGGCCAAATCCTCTCTGGCTCCTACACAGGTAATAGATTTTATAGGGGCGAGATTGGATTCCAGACTAATGCTTGCTTTCCTGACTCCAGATTGGCTTCAGAACCTGAGGTTGCATGTACAGGCCATCCTCCAACTCCAAGCCCCACCGGCGGATTTGGTCCTGAGGGCTCTAGGATCCATGGCGGCAGCAATTTCTCTGCTGCTCTTAGCCCGTCTAAATATGAGGGTCCTACAGTGGACCCTCCAGGTGCAATGGTCCCTGTCCCGGAACACCCTGTCTCATCCCATTCCCCTAAGCAGGGTTTGCAGAAGGACACTCGGGTGGTGGCTCCAGTCCCCGAGCCTCCACACGGGACGCCCATTCTCAATGCCTCCTCCCATCGCCACAGTGACCACGGACGCCTCTCGCCTGGGGTGGGGGGGGCACTATTCAGGCAGAACGGTCCAAGGCACGTGGAACGACATAGAGACCTCCTTGCATATCAATGTCCTAGAGATGAGGGCGGTGCTTTTGACGTTGCAGTCACTTCACAGCCTTCTTCCGATAGGGATGATTGCGGTACAAACTGACAACATGTCAGTTGTCTGGTACATCAACAAACAGGGGGGAACCAGGTCTTATCCTCTTTGTCGCGAGGCCATGAGAGTGTGGGAATGGGCGATATCCACCAACCGCTTTCTCATTGCAACGCACATTCCGGGGCGGTCCAACATCTTAGCAGACAGGCTCAGTCGTACAATTCTGACCCCATATGAATGGTCTCTCAATCCTCTAGTAGTGGAGCGAGTGTTTGCCCGATGGGGGCAACCCTGTTGCGATCTTTTTGCCTCTCCCTCAAATACCAAATGCAACAGTTACTTCGCTCTGATCCCCCCTCAGGGGGAGTCCCCGAGAGACTCTCTAGTACATGCTTGGCCTCCCGGTCTTCTTTACGCTTACCCTCCACTGCCCCTGATGCTAAAACTTTTACAGAAAGCCAGTCGGTTGGGGAGCAAGATGATCCTCATTGCCCCATTCTGGCCTCGTCAGACGTGGTTCCTGTACCTATGGTTTCACCTGATTCATCTGCCCTGGATTCTGGATCCCCTTCCGGCTCTCATTACTCACCCTCTGGGTCTTCCGACCCCCAACCTGGTCAACCTCAAGCTGACGGCTTGGTTGCTCCAGTTCCACTCCTGATAAGGACTCCCGGAATCTCCTCACCAGTCAAAGCTATTCTAGTAGCAGCACACAAGCCATCCACCAGAAGGGTCTATCCGAGTAAGTGGAAACGTTTCTCCATCTGGGCTGAGCACCGTCACTTAGATCCCTTTACGGCACCTTTAACTTCAGTTTTGGATTTCCTAACTACACTCTTTCATCAGGGGGCTAGCTGCTCTAAAGTCAAGGTACAACTAGCAGCGATTTCGCACTATCATGTAGGGCATGAGTCGGGCCCTCTTATTACCTCCAAGCTCTGTAAAGCTTTTCTCAGGGATACCTTCCTCCTCAGACCCCCTGTCCGGGAGGTAGTACCCCCATGGGATTTATCTTTGGTTCTACAGGCCTTGACAAAGCCCCCTTTCAAGCCGGCGGCCATGGTTGATCTTAAATACCTCTCTTGGAAGACGGCCTTTCTGGTGGCCATTACTTCAGCTAAAAGAGTCTCTGAACTTCAGGCTGTCTGTATCAAACCACCTTATTTGGCCTTCCATCAGTATAGAGTTTACCTCAGGATCAATCCGTCCTTTCTACCTAAGGTATCTTCGGAAGCTAGCATTAATCAATCTATTAATCTTCCTGTGTTCTTCCCCAACTATCAGAACAAAGGAGAGTATCAACTGCATTCTCTGGACGTGCACAGACAATTGCGTTTTTATATTAATCGAACTGCTGGTCATAGACAATCTGACCAGTTGTTTGTCTCCTTTGCAAAAAACAATTTAGGCAAGTCAGTTTCTAAAGTTACCCTATCACGGTGGATAGCTAATTGTATCCTCTTAGCATATCACAGTTCGGGAAGGCCTGCACCTCAGAGAGTCCGCGCTCATTCTACTAGAGCCGTTGCTACATCGGCTGCATTTAAATCTAGGGTTCCCTTGGATGATATTTGTTCCTCAGCCACTTGGGCTTCATCTCATACCTTTATCAGCCATTACAAACTGAATGTTGTCTCCAGAGGTAGGGCGTCCTTTGGCTCTGCAGTGCTCCGGAATATCCTTCCATAAAGGCCACCCAAGATTCAGGTAGCTGGGGACTCTGTCCCAAAGGTTGCTGACAAATGAAGTGCCTACTTCAGATTAAGAAGTTATGTACTCACCATAACGTTCCATCTGAGTAGGTATCTTCATTTGTCTGCAACCATCCCCCTCTCCTTCCCCCTGACCAATACGATTCTGACAAGGAGTTGTCCTAGATGAGTCCCTTCCGGGACATAGTAACAGTTGTTATATGGGGCAAACTTGATCTGAGGTCAATCAGGATTGGCAGGGGATTATGGGTAAAGGGAGGAGTTAGGAGCTCGGATCTATGCTGTGGTAGAAGTTGCCAGCTCGGATCCGAGATTGGATCCGTATCCCAAAGGTTGCAGACAAATGAAGATACCTACTCAGATGGAACGTTATGGTGAGTACATAACTTCTTATTCTTCTACAATGATAGCAGTAGAGAATGTACCTCAAAAGCACTCGTGGGTGCTACCTGGTCAAATGCAAGTCTATAAATAAGAATCTATCTTAACGTTAGTAGTCAAAATACCACCTGTCTCAATCTGTATGTGTGACTCTTTTTTCCTGGACTAAATACGTCTGTGAAATAGATTCCAAATGTATACCTTTTGCATTTTTGTCACTGAATTTTTCCTTTCAAAGTTGCCTACACAGATGCATTCATGTGATTACATGAACTTCCCTCTCTGTCACTCACACACACACACACACACACACACACACACACACACACATACACACATTCATTCACTCACTCTTGTTCTGCATGTATTGTTCTGCTTATAACTTCATGCCCAGTTTGAGAAATTCAGTCATCCCAGCTGTAAAAACAAGTGAAAGCATGGCTCCACAATATGTTTGAATATCATTTGTCAGAAGAAAAACAGAACAGAACAAAATCCCCTTAAAGTGTTTGTTGTAATGATATTGCAGGACTGGTTTGAACCTCCAGCTTTTCGTACAGGCCTCCCTTCTGACAATACTGAAGGGTCTATGGGTTGTAAATGATAGCTTTACCTCACATTTTTCTTTCTAATTTGGAAAAATGTGTATAACAGTAATCTCTTCAAATTTGCTTCAGAATGATGGAAAATAAGGCGTTTTGTGGCATAAATGCACAAAGATGTAAAGCTTGAGCTTGTAACACTAGGGATGTTTGTACTTCACTGATTGTACAAGAAGTGTTGCGATTTTTGCCTGTCACTTTCAAGAATGCACAAGAAAAGAATGGAAATTCTGGTAAAACTGGAAATAATGCTCCAGTCAAATCTTTACTACTGGAGAGGAAATGTTTTTAGCAATGCTACTTTCTGGTAGAAAGTTATGGTCCCCATTATGTTTGCAGTAAAGCTTGTTAAAGAAACATGATAGCGTGTCCCACCTTGTTCAACACACAAATTAATGGTCTTGCACATTCTTTAATAAGCAGACAGCAGTATTTTGTCTCATTTCAGTATTTTTATTGGAAAAATAACAGTTTATTTTTCTTACAAGGAAGCATGCTCAGCTGAACAAGTCTGACTTTGGCTACATGTAAAGATTTTGAATAGACTTTGGCTACATGTAAAGATTTTGAACAGTAAATCTTTCTTTAGAATAGTCTGCTGGCAATATGAAGACTGTTGTTCTCAATGCACTACATAAAGCAAACAAATGTATTAACATAGAGCCAAACCACAGAGTCGATTAGATGCAGCTCCTTCATTCACATTATTTATACTGGGTCAAATGCCTTTACAGAGGCCTTCTAAAGTCAGCAAATAACAGCATGCTGTTTCTGTGTGTCATGTACCAGGGCCTTCCACTTCTGGTGTTGTGTGCTGCCCTCCCCTCCCCACACACACACACACACACACACACACACACACACACACAAAAGTAATAATTGGGCCATGACCTAAAGGCAGACTGTAAGAGAGCTGTGTAAAATCAGTAGTAGCTGCAATGCCCTTGTAGTTGTAATTATGAAATGTTTTTATTTATTACGAAAAATGGCAATAAAGATACCGTGTCTCCCCATCAGTTGTATGAGTCGCGTTTCTCTGAGTCCCACAACAATGAAAGTAAACTGTGGCTGACAAAGAAATACAACATATCTTAAAATGCACTGTAATGCTATTAAAATTTCCCCCCGCAACCCTTGTTGCAGAGATCTGAGCCCCCAACCCCTGCTACTTAGTGTACACTAACTCTGAGACTGACGTACTTCAGAGTTAGAGGAGTACTTCTGTGTACTACACTTTTTATGTACTGTTTGTTCCCCATCTTGCATGTTTGGTGTATGTTCTAAGTATTGCATGTACTTTCCATAGAATTTCAGCAGGCAGATTCATGCTAACTATCCGCCTGTTGAAATGGGGAAAAAAAATGGATGTAGTTATACAGTCACCTTTATAGAAAATGTTGTCCATGAGTACTGTTGCTGTAAAATATGGATTTTATGTTGTCATTTTCATTCTTCCTCATTGTGCGAGTCTTGGATCCGATCTGGGATCTGGCTTGGCTGCATTTCTTCCTGATAGTTGGATCCGACTCTTGAGCTCCTCCCCTTATCCACAATGCCCCTAACTCCTCTATTACCTCAGATCTCGTTTGCCAGTCTTGTAGTTCAGACATGGATCACACTGTCTCGAGCTCTGGGTTTGTTTTGTTCATATTTTTTGTGAGTAAACGCAGATTTCACTAAATTCTCTTATATCATTTATATTTCTATCTTGTTTTTCTATAACCCTGTCTTCCCTTTACTCATTTTTCCTTTCTGCTTTGCTTTCTACTGTTTTCTTTTGGGTATCTCTAGTTTACCATTGTTGGTAACCCTTTTTTTCTTTTACCTGTCTCAAGGTAGTTCTTTAGTTACCATTGTTGATAAATTTCTATTTTACGTTTCCTTAGTTAAAAAAAAAAATTAAATAAGATTTTCCTCTTTTCTGCTTTTTATCATGACTGAAAAGTCAACACGGTTTAGAAAGTGCACTTCCTGTGGACATGATACTCAACTGTGATGCACAGGGAGTACATTTATTGCTTAAGAGCAGGCCATATAGATACCGTTGCCAAATCTGCACAGGGTTTAAGTTTAGAGCCCTAAGCAATAGACGCAACAAATTACTGTTGAAGGGTTTGTTTCCAGCTTTTGCTCCTTCATCTTTTATTTCAGGAACTCAAATCCCTTCCAAGAAGTCAAAAATGGCTTCAGAGCCCAGGGAGCATAGGAAACACTCACCTGCCCAGTCTCCTAAATCTGCTCCTGCATTTGAGCCGCCTGCTGAACTACCTAATCATTCCTTGGATCTGATGCCCTGAATGACAGTCACCTTAACCTTGAAGCTCTCACTTTTATCTGAAGCCAATTTTCCCTAAGCTCCAATCTTTTTTTCTTACAGGAGATACCTAGGAGATTGTCTCTCTCACCTTCCTTCTTACTGTGGTGTACAGACTTCATATTTCTTGCTCCAAGTGCAGCTGGAAGTGTACATTTGTTCCTTGTACTTCCCTTGCAGCACCTGATGTTATTTCTGCACCAGAGATAGATCATGGTCATATGGGGGCCTTAGCAGCCCCCCCCCCACACACACACGCAACCATCCAGTATCCCATTACTTGTCTGTCTTTCCCAAGTTACCATAAAATACTGGTCAAACTGTCAATGTGCATACTGTTTTTTTTCTTTATAACGATTGCAGATATTTGCATTTTATTTAAAACAGTGTAGCATAAACACTGATGGACATTTGCTAAACAAAACAAGGCTGACATTGTTAACTGTGTTATCATGAGCAGCAGTAAACTTCTCTGCCCTTGAAACTCGCATTGATTGAAAATGCATGTAACCAGTGGTGGATTGTGTGCCTTTGGCCTTGGGCTGTTTTCAGATCATGGGTCCTTTGCACACATTGCTAGAACTATACATAAATGCATGTGTTCTTTGATTCACCTCCTTGATTTGTATTAAATTATATTCCTTGTTTAATAAAGCAACATGTTAGGGTGCGTTTTGAATTTGTAGTTGTGAACACTTTTTTTAGTCAGCATAAAATGTATGAAACAATAATGACAAAACTACTCATTTAAGAACATTTCAACCACAAAAGGCCACGCAAACTTCTGTCATTATAATCCAAATCCACCAATATCAGTCAGTATGCGCAGTCTTTGTAGAAGGTCATCTGAGTAGGTCCACATTAAAGAGAACTATTACTAATGTAGAGGTTGCTGCTGGCAAACAGTTTTGCATTTCAGTGCTTCATCTACAAATGCAGTGTCTGCTGAATTGAAAAAGTTGCTATCTTACGTTAAAAATGGATTGCCATAACATCCCCAAAACAGGTGCTGACTGTGTAGGAACATGGGTGAAATTCTTGTGTAGGCTTATAGGGGCCCCCAGGCCAGTAGTCTAGTATCATCCAATAAACCTGTGAACCTATGAACTGGACCAGCTATGCAAGAGGGAATGGCTGGCAAATGGCAACAGGTTCATAGTTACTGGGCATGCAGCCCTGGAGACCATTAAGGAAGCTAGCCTGAATACCAAATTGCTCCAAAACACTGTTTGGTTAAATGACTTGTTCAGTTTTACACAGTAGATAAATGAAAGTGAAAAGATTCATACCCTGCACCCCTTGCCACAGCAAGCAACTCATTAAACAGTTGGAGTTTTAATCCTCTGTGCCAACTGCCAGAGTAACAGTTTTTAACTAAATACTGGAATCCTGTACAATCTAATATTGTAGAGAATATTATATTACAGTAATATCCAACGATAACTACATTATGAATGGTTCTGATCATCACTGCACTCCAAATAATGCAGTCTGTATGACCTGACAAATGTCAGCCCCTCTGGAGTTGTTGGAGGCTGTAAACATTATTTTATTAAAATGCAACATGTTTAGACTGTATTACACAATCCGGGCCTATTCATTCATTGATGCTTTCTTTAGTGAAATAAATAAAGAAAAGCAATTAGACTATATAAATGTCTTGGCTACTTTTTTCAACAACCTACATGTCATACAAAAATCAGAAATACTGCATACAGCATACTGTTTTTGGAAGGCGGGAAGGGCTTACACCTCATTTTTTTACTTCCTTATGTGTTCTCTGTCATTAAGAATAGCTATCCCATCTGACATCACTCAGTACAGGTCTAACCCTCTTGAATGTCTAATAATGCATTGTTGCAATATACACCTCAGAGTCATCAGACCCAGATTGCGGATAAATGGGGCTCTGTACATGGTAATGAATCAGGCATTTGCCAGACATACCAATATCCCATTACTTAGCTGTTTCTACCCAGTTACCATAAACACTGTTCAAACCTGCAGGGTTACATATTTTTTTTTTCTTTTCTTTTACAATTACCACAGAAATTTGGAGTTCACTTAACACTTTTCATTTTTACAGAAAAAAAAAACACTGACAGCTGGTTTATTGATATATACACACACACACACACACACACACACACACACACACACACACACTGCTGTGAATCTCATGGAATTGCCATTGTGTCTCTCAATCAAATCTTTTTTCCACAAATCTTTATGAAATCTGTGCACTCAAATCTCCTTTGTAAGAAGCCTGTGCACTCAAATGCTGTTTCCAAATATCCTTTGCAGAAAATGCTGCTGTTTGCAAATTCCAAAGAGCGCATGCATTTCCGGATACATTGTATTTCTGGGTATTGTCCTCCTGATGCATGGATTTCTGTTATTTTTAAGATGCACGTACATTGCGTTAATAAGCTTGTTTAAAGCTTTATTTATTCATCAAATTCAGCCCCCCACCCCTCAGCCAGTGGGCTCTAGGAAAATGCATAGGTCACCTAATGCTGGATCTGTTTCCATTCTGCACACTTTCTGAAAACTGCTGTCTTTACGATTTACTTTCTCCTGGCCTTAGGCAAAAAATACATTTGACCTGGAGGGAAAGATACAAAAAGTAGATTGTCATGTAGGTGGATGTATTCAAGGACATTGTGATAACAGGAGAAATCTGTAGTGGAAGTTTAGCTCGAATCTTGTAACATCAGGTGGAATTCATTTTGAGATGTGTATTTGGAGTGTCCATTTTTCCCCTATTCCATTGCATTAATGTGGCGACTGTACAGCTGAAGTATACACATATGCCAGTATGTATTGCTTTAAAAGAACCAGACAATGCTTATGAGAGTATATGCTTGCTCCCTGTAGAAAGATAAGTAACAGTTTTTCACGGCTTTCCCCCATTGCTATTATTTTCTAAGCAGCCAGGCTGATGGACTCGAGCTTGATTTACTGCTGGGTCATAAGGCACTTTCACTTTGCTAAAGCAGAAGTCACCTTTCATTTTTTTTCTCCATATCATCTGATGGCCTTCTGTTCTCATGCTGCAGTATTCCAAACTCTTGGATTTTTTCTCTCTTGCTACCCAAACAGTATACAAGATCTTCTAGTCACTGCACGGCACATGGGACATCTGACCTTGGCTAAGGGAATGTGGGCCCTAAAAGTGATGCCTGCATGTACCAGACCTCAGAACTTCTCTGCCACCAGTCGAACATCCGCTGTTCCTACCATACCGGCCGTCGGATCAAAATTTCTGCGATAAATACCCCGTTGGGGACATTTTGTTCTTTTGGGTCACTGCATGCCTGTGTAGGTTCATTTCATCCAGGAAGAGAAAGTGTAGGTGCGGTTGTCAGACCCCCTCATAAAGACACCCATGAGCTTTGCCTTTTTTGTTTAGGGCCTACACACAACCATAAGTCCTGCTCCATCTGCCAGGCCTTTGTTCCAAAAAGCTACTCAGCCGTATGCATGCATTGAACATTTTTCTTGAGAATCAGCACCTTAAGCTCTTAGCTTTAGGTATGGAGAGTCCATCCGGTCAGCCCGTCGAGCCACATAAGAAAAAGTACAAAGTTGCTAGGCCTGAATCCATAGATGCACCTCCTCCACCTGATGTCCCTCATGTGGCTGATGTCATCCTGAAGGAACGATTGGTTGCCAAAAATATCAGCACAGTGGGTACCATTGTGGAAGCCGCAGAACCCAGAGTGGAAGGCACATCTTCGGAGGTAACGGAGATGTCAGTTACCAACTATGAGGGAGAGCTTCGTCTTGTACCGACCGCCCAGCTGGATCCCTCCACTACTTCACAGGTTACTGATCCCAGGCCTACCTTGGCTCCAACTCCCTCTAGGCCTTTGCTTAAAAAGAAAGAGAAAATAAGACATGTTTCTCCCCCAATAGATGTAGAGAGCCAGCCAGATTGGCAGACTTTATTTCAAAGCCTTTTCAATGCCTTTATGGCTCTGAGGCCTGCTACACCCTTAGCCTCCAAGTGTCTCTTCCTGTGATGAGCATAGGCCTCAGGCCTTAGAAGCTTCCCAAGCTGAAGCTAAGGAATCCTCTGACTCTTCCTCTGAGGATTCCCTGTCAAATGTCTCCCAATTGCCATCTCCCCTTGGCTGTGCCTCCCCCGAGGAAGAATCTGCAGAAACAGATTCCCCAGGTGAGACCACCATTTCAAATGGGACTCCTCCTAGATGACAGAAGCTCAGAAAAGGTATTATGAACTTCTTCAGATGGGACTCCCCTGCCCCTTCAGCTGTACCACCTACCAGCATTTCTGGGTGCATTTAATGTAGCATCGTTTAATCCTGATTCTCAGCTTCCTGCACCTTGAAGGCCTGACAGATTCTACATGGTCCCTGAGGGAGCTAAGTTTCTTGTTAAGTGCCCTGTAGTGAGTGGACCCTGGCACTGTAACTGTGTCAGCTGATAAGGCATCTAAACTCCTTCCATCCTCCTCACTTCTCCCCACAGACAAGACAGCAAGGCCATGGAACACCTTGGGAAGAAGGTCTACACCTCATCTACCTTGGCATTCAGGGCAATAAATTATCAAACCCATATGTCCAAATATGCCCTAGCCCTTTTAGGACATGCCACTAAACTTCTGAGTGAAATCCCAGACTCTCCTGCCAAGTTTCAGATATCCAACCTTAAATCTCTATCCTCTCAGGTCACAGGGCACTCCATTAAGTGCAGTTGAAGCTTCTGCCAGGTCTGTTGCATCTGCCTCAGTCCTGAGAAGATATTCCTGGCTAAGGTTACAGCCCCTACTTGATGACATTAGGGCAAAACTTTTGGATGTGCCTATTGATAACTTTGCCCTCTTTGAGCCAAAGGTAGCTGAGCTGTTCAAAACTCTGCAACAGAAGGGGAAGGAGTTACAAGACCTGCAACACCTGTTTGTTTCTCATATCCCCATATTCTACAGAAACTACCCCTCAAAAACCCAATGTATCAGGAAACGTTTTGCTCCCCCTCCTCTTTCCAGGGGCAGAGACTGCCAGGAGGTAACAACTTCTTCCAGGCATTCCACATCCCCCCAAAGAATAGCCTCCATTATTTCAGCCAGTTATAGACAGCCTCTTTGCCTAGGGAACAATTCAACCTGTCCCTATGACAGAAAAGATAAAGGGTTTCTACTCCGGACTCTTCCTAGTCCCAAGGAAAGATGGCCACTGGAGACCAATCCTAGATCTTTCCCACTTCAATCTCTTCCTGAAAGTGCCCACCCTTTGAATACTCACTCTTGACCTCCTTGGACATCAGGGATACCTACCTGCACATACCAATAAGGCCCAATTACAGGAGATACCTGTGCTTCTCTGTGGCGCCCTCACATTTTCAATTTTCTGCCTTGCCCAGAGGTATTCACCAAGTGCTTGGCACCAGTGGTGGCCTTCTGCAGGACCCAAGGGATTCAGATTTTCCCTTACCTAGACAATATTCTTATCCAGGCAGACTGCACAGAATCCCTGCAACACCATCTACAAAGAGTAATATCACTCCTGCAAGCGCTTAGACTTCAAGATAAATTACCCCAAGTCCAACCTGACCCCTTGTCAGGACCAAATATTCCTGGGGTGCAGGATAAGGATGGATGTCATCAGGGGTTTTCTACCACCTGAAAAGGCAAAAAATTTAAGGCAGTACCTGCTCACTGTCCTTCAGGCCACAGACTTGACTGCCAGGCAGTACCTCAGACCCCTGGGTCATATGGCATCGAACATTCCCATCTGAACCTCACCACAACAATAAATAGGACGTGCTGGAGGGATAGATTCCTGTCCCAGAGACTTCCCATGCTCTGGAACAAGATTCCAATCTACATTAGGCAGAGCTCCTTGCCAACCCTCTTCAAGAGAAACCTTGACAACTGGATGGGAAACAGAAAGTTTACCCCAGGGATCACTTCAATGGCTCTGCTGGACAGAGACACAGGGAAGTAATGTAAAGGGGGCGGCGAAAGCCAACATATTCCGGCTAGGCTTATAAATGCCTTCGGGCAGATAGCCTAGTACCTACCTATGAACCTATGTTGCCATTGGCAAGGCTCCACATGAGAAAGCTACAGTGGTATTTAAGGTTTATATGGACACTCATCCTCTAGAGTACAAAATCCCCTTCCTACCTTGCCTCAAGAAAGAGATTCAGTGGTGGTTGAATCACGTGAACTGCAACCCAGGGACTCCCCTTACAGCCTCCTTTGCCAGTGCAGGTGATGTACATGGATGCCTTGGATCTGGGTAGGGAGCAGCCATGGGGGTTCCACAAGAGTCCAGGGCACTTGGCCAGATTCCATCAAGCAGGGACATATCAATATCCGAGAGATGAGAGCAATTAATTTGGCCCTAAAGGCCTTACAACACACTCTGAAGCAGGGCCCACTAAAATTGTTCACAGACAACACTACAGTTCTATAGTATGTAAATAAGCAGAGGGGAACAAAATCCTACTTGCAGACTAGCTCTCCAAGTGTGGGAGCTTGCCACAAAACAGGGAGTCATGCTACAGGCAGTGTATATCCCTTCAGAGCAGAATACTCCGGCAGACACCTTATGCAGATCCATGTCCCAGTCCCATGAATGGGTACTCCACAGGGTTGTGTTCTTGGACATAGTCCACAAATGGGGTACACCTCAGATCTGTTTGCCTCCCCTATGAACAGACATCTTCCATCTTTTTGCACCAGGCTGCCCAGTCCTCTGGCAAGGGCAATGGATGCCTTCTCAATCTCTTGGAATGGAATGTTTCTGTATGCATTTTCCCCCTTCCCACTACTTTAAAAAGTCCTACTGAAAATCCAGCAGTACAAACCAAAAATCTTGCTGGACAAGACAGCACTGGTTCCCGTCCTTCTGCATTTAGCCAGGGGCAATCACTACAAGTTACCTCACAAAGTAGACCTTCTCACAGAGGACAAGGGATCTCTAACCCACCCCCATCTACAATCTCTAAACCTTACCCTGTGGGTGATAGAAGTCTGATTTCTTATAGACATGTCTACAGTGAGGATGTACCAGGAAATATTGTAGGCAGACAACCAATAAATAAAAGCTGGACCAAGAACCCTCTTCACAGGTAAAATCAGTAGATTTATTAGGCTTGAAGTGCGTTGAATTACGGTACACTTTTCATCAAAGATATATACTTGACTTCGTCAGACGCTTAAAAACAGTGGACAACAAGCGTTACAACAATTATATACCAAATTAGTTAATGGGTTACATACTTCACCCTGATGTTAATTAATTGTCATGGTAACATAATCATTTCTAACCTGCGTTTCTTTATAAAAGTATTAGTAGAACACAGACCAAAGTAGTGGGAAGAGCAAAGAATAAGTAAATAAGTTGTAGTGATAACTGACAGTCACATTGCTATATAAACAACCGGATTCATGACAATAGTTATAAATTTTAATGCTTTATAGAATGAAATTAAAAGATACACTAATAATCCATTAATTCTCAATCAACCCCTTGAATGTTGACCGCTTAGTACATCCGTACTACTTTAGTTGGTATACAAGTAGTAGTACTAGTAGTACTAATAGTACCAGTGTTGAACCTAAATTATATAATTTATCAATTTAAATTTTTTTATGTAAACATTTATTGATCAATTTTACTTCATTCCTATAATGCCTACATTGTGTTTCAATAGAAACCTACAATAAAGATTAAAACAATGTTAGTGTTAAAATATCAAAAAAGTAAGATAAGAATAGAATATGTATTTATGTATGTAACCCATATATAATATATATATTTTATATATAGGTGTACAACCAATTGTTTAAAGATGTTGGTGTAACCAATATTATTACTCCTTAACCTTTAAATGAGTGTACTCTTAACTCACTAGCCACTAATATAGTCACCTTTAATAATCCTCCAAGTGGACATAAAATTACTGTCCATCCTTAACAGTTTCATAGTCGTAGGTGAAATGAGGATGTGCTCACAGTCCTGCAGGAGGCCAGGTACCCTAATACTAGGAGATCTTGTATGCCTAAATGGAAAAGATTCTCCATATAGTGTTTACAAAGACAGTTGGACTGTTTCTAGGGTGATGTCCCTTTGGTACTGTCATACCTATGTGAACTCTTGCAGACAGAGTTGGCGTACTTCTTTGTTAAAGTCCACCTTGCTGCTATTTCAGCTTGTCTGCCTCTGGAGCCTCCTTTGACTTCTCAGTTGCCTGCAAAGTTATTCCAAAAGAGAGTGCTGTATCTCAGGCCACCCAGGAAACCCATCTCACCCCCTCCTGGGTCCTGAATTATGGTTTGGAGAAGCTCACGGTGCCCCCCCTTTGAACCAGCTACTAAGGTCTCTCTAAAACACTGCATTTGGAAAACAGTATTTCTACTAGCCTTGACATCAGCTAGAAGAGTGTCAGATTTACAGACCCTCATGGCCATTCCTCCTTTCCTTATCTTCCACAAAGACAGGGTAATCCTTAGGACCAACCCATCTGTCATGCCCAAGGTGGTCAATGAGCTATCCTTAAATCAAGTTAATCTCCTTCCCACCTTTTTGCCCTTCGTCAGAGTGACAGTGAGAGTGTCTTACACTCCCATGATGTGCATAGATAGCTTAGGTTTTACCTAAACAAGGCCAAATCTGTCAGAATGTTGGACCGATTGTTTGTCTCCTTTCATCCCAGGGCCCTGGAGAAACCAGTGACAAAAGCAGACAATTTCAGTGACAAAAGCAGACAATTTCAGCCTGGATTTCCAGAGCAATTTCCTTCTGCTATGCATACTATGGGAAATCCTTGAGGTCCAAAATTAAAAGCACACTCCACTTGGGGTATGGCTTCATCTGGATCTTTCTTTAAAGGATTGGACACTGCCACCATTTAAGAGGCAACTACATGGACCTCTGTCCACACCATTACCAAGCATTGCAAATTGGACCACGTTTCTAAATCCAGGGCTGGATTTGCCAGGACAATCCTCCATGGATTTATAGGGAATAGTTCCAAGCCACCATCCTCTTCTTCCCAGTGAGCTTTGGCACTCACCCAAGAGTTTGGAATACTGCAACATGAGAATAAAAGAACATAGAATAGTTGTGTAAAATCTTACCATAACCATGGATGTCCTCTCCCATGTTGCAGTGTTCCTTCCCTCCCTCCTTCCCATCTTCTTTCCTTAAACTGTTCCTTTTTGGATGGCATTGGATTTGTACAGTTTTCCTGAGACTGGGGTCCAACTGGGGCATTCAGTTCTGAGGTCTAATACATGCAGATGTCACTTTTATGTCCCATGTTCCCTTAGCCAACTTCAGATGTCCCATGTACCCTGCAGTGACTAGAAGCTTTTGTATACTGGCCGGACGTTGGGGTAACAAGAGACGAAAATCCTAAGAGTTTGGAATACTGCAACATGGAACAGAAGGACATCTATGGTTATGGTAATATTTTACACAACTATTCTTTCTTGCATATTTTAGTATCATTTGTTTAGTTTTCTTGTCTTCCATTGTGTGGAAACAGAGGTTGCATCTATGTTTTTTAATTTGTCAGATTCAGATTAGTTGACAAGTTTTGAAGTTAGTTTTGTTAGAACGATGCACTGGTTTGGTAATGTGCTGCATTGTTTTGAGTCTACAAGGAGGGGCTGTGCTAGAACATGCCACATGCTTTTATGAATAGATTTTTTTCAGGTTTCTAGATTTACTAGTGGCTGTTCTGATCTGTTCTGTATTTCTAGGAAGTTGAAACACATCTATTCATATTTGTTCAGTTATCTTTGAAAACCTGCATATAAGACATGAACAAGATTGATTTCCTCATGGATGACCCTGAAGTGACATTCTGTTTGACATTGCATGGCTTATCATGACAGCAGACTGATGCGATTAATAGGAGATTGTGTGTGTGTGTGGGGGGGGGGGGGGGGTATAAGCACCTCTTTTAAGGTCTACTAAATTGCTTCATGAGATCATACCTCTGAAGTCCTGAGTTGTCAGGGAGTACCCAGTTGTACTCCCAATATGTCTGCTTGCAGTGCTGGTAATGTTTGTAGTAAAGATGTTCTGGCTGCTGATAACTCAGCCAATCAGAGCATCACCTTACTGCATGATGCTGCTGTTGTCATCACAGCAATAGTGTGTTGCTGTCCTCCTGCCTGCTTAACGTGTAGAAGCAGATCTAAGATGTACTCTGAGTTCACTTGGGTCTTAGCACAAGATATCTGGACAAAGTCAAAACTGATGGATTTGCAGAGGTCCAAAATCAGTCGCTTTTTAATTATTGCTTTTATAAACATAGAAATGTGCTGAAGTAACAGCAGACTAGTAGCATGTATTTTCTGAAGTTATGACGTATGAAGCTCAAGTGTGTGTCATTTTTTAGTGACTTTAATCACTCGTGATTTGGCAAAATGACACAAGTTTTATAAGTATAATATTAAAAAATTTGTAAGGGAAAAATTTGCACATTTTGTGAAACTCTTGACAGTTGAGCGGTATAGTCTGCACTCTTCCTGGGATAATTGCAGTAATAATTTGCTGCATATCATAGAGAACGTAATAAAAAAAGCAAAATACCATGCGGGATATGAAATAGCAGACCTTGAAATACTAATGCTAAGTATTTTCCTGTAGTTGTGCTTTTAATTTTGTTTTTGCTTCATCCATTCTCTTGTCACTGTACCTGCAGAGTTTGCCCAGTACTGCAGAAATTAAGTATTATATGCATTTTCCTGCATCTTTTCATTCCTGATAAGTACAACCTTTTAGTTTGCGCATTATCCTTTTGGCCTTATAACAGAATAAGTAGAAAAAGTCTGGCTTCCCTTTACTGTCATCCTTCTTAAAAGTCTTTTGGGAATGTTTTCCAGATTTGTTTATAGTTGGCATCTTGTAGAATATTTTTTCAGCTTTCTGCTCAGTGTCATGTGGAGAAAAGTGGTATGCACATAGGAGTTCCTGATTCATTTTCAAAGCATCTCTTGGAAATGGGTAAAAATTCATTAGCATTGTGACTTTTATTTGTGGTTGTGCTTGTACAACAGCATGTGTAGCAAGGCTAGAGGAGTTTTTAAAGATGCCAGTTACTTACCCCCTTAGTGTTACTGTTGTGACGAATTTGGAAACCCTTTTATTAACTCTTGATACCTGTCCTGTGTCTGTGCTTTGCTTGCTGCACATAGCAGCAAATGAGTCATAAAGTGATCCCAGAGTTGTAGATGAGATTATTTCCCTTTAAGAATACTATAATGACAGAGGTGTGTACAGTAGAACCATGCAAAGTGGTAGCAGTAAATAAAACTTATTCTTACTGGCAGGAGAGCAGAGGAATGTACAAGTATTAGGCTGTCTGGTGCCTTTACTTCATAGAACAGCAAAATCACAGTTGCAGGTTTATAAATATGTTATCCATAAAAGAAAAATAATGTGTGTTTTAAAATGTATTCTCTGTCCGGTTAGATTTTTCTTATTCCTTTTTGGCTGTGCCTCTGCTTTGTTTTCTTTGGCTTGGGAGGCGATAAATTGCAGTAGGGTATGTGAATCCCAGAAAAACAAATTGGAAAAGAAACAACTTTAATGCAACAAAGGGTGTCACAGAAATCAAAGGAAGTTATAAACTCTATTAAGCTATGTTGGAGGAAATGAGACTGCCTTTTTTTTTGGGGGGGGGGGGGGTCTTCTTTATACCTCCAGTCAGGAGAAGGCAAAGTGGTAGGATCAGATAACAGAATAAATATACATTGCTCACAAAGGGGCAGTGCAGCAGAGCTTATGCTCTCAGCTCTTCAGATGCCTTTTAGAGCAGCTTCTTGAGAACATGTGTTCTAATACTTAGACAGTTTGTTCATCTGTTGTGGCTTGGCCTGCACTAAGCCTAGCCAGTTCCCAAAGGGGGAGGAGGGGGTGAACACAAACAAGTACTTCTTTGTTGGAAGAGGTGGAAAAAATGTGCTGCTACTGTTGGCTATGTGAGCTGTGAAGCATTGTGGTTTGTAGTTCTGTTGTGGCATACATTAAACTAGAAGGGGAACGATGCATTTTTATTATTTTATCACTTTATTTAAGAGGAAGACAGAATTTCACAGAAGTGAAAACTGGGATGAGATCATTGCTGGTGTTTTCAGTGGTTAGTAGGGAAGTATATCAGGAAACAATCTGCTTTTGTTCGAGTGCTACCTGGTTAATAAACAATCAAAAAGAAAAAGAAAAACAAACAAGCCATTAAGAATGAAACTGTGTCACTGATTAGAAATTATATTTCTACCTGCTTTTTCCATCTGGTAGTAAGAAGGCTAATTATTAAGTTTTTTTTTTTTTGGACTTGTATTTACTCATGTAACACTGCAAGTTGCTGCAGCATGTCTCGGCTCTGCGTGCAAGTATCCCACCTGATGTTATGCAGCTGTCTTCAGTAAATTGATTTTGTGTTATTTAAAGCTCCCCAGGTATCTGACTAACCTAGAATATTGATGTGTTTGCCATAGTTCTTGCCTTCAGCAATGTAACTGAACATTCTGATTTTTATTTTATTCATCTAAATCATTATAGTAAATATTTATTTGAAAAGAAAGACACAGTTGGTGACATCTCCTTAGGAAACCGGTTGACATGAATTCTTTGTGTCTATAAATGATAACAGTATAGGGCTGTAAATCAGGAGATAGGGGGTTGATTATTTATTTTGTTAGGTGCTTGTTGTGTGACCATACCTTCCAACTGTCCAAGTTTTCACAGAATGTCCAGAATTTTGCTCATATTTTTGGTTTGTTCCTCATAAAATGTGTGATTTTTCTAGCAAATCATTAGAATAATCTGAGGATTGAAGTCACTAAGTAATGGCATAAGTTTGAGTTTCAGACTTCAATCCTTCAGAAAATGTATGTTAAAACAAACCCTGTTACTCCAGCAACTTTCTATGTTTATTAGAACAATGTTTAAAATCTGCCCTTCTTTTTGGGGGCTTCGTCCAGATTTCTTGCACTAAGAGGTTGAGAGTTATGCGTGCGACCCTAAACCAGTCACTTTACTTCTGGTGTTATTTTTGTTCTATTTTGCTGAAATAATAGTGGCTTAAGGTTCTGAAAATCAGCTGTGTTCCCTGTCACCCTTGCTTTTCAGGTGCAGGATTTTTATTGCTGGTGCAGTCAAACAACATTTTAATTTCCTTTTAGTTTCCCCTCATCTTCATTTTGTTAAAAATCTTTACAATGACAATAAAAGTCCTCAAATTTTGCATCATCAGTGCAGCTTATTACAGAGGATGATTGCCATTCAGGAATGCTGTCTGTTTGGAACAGAGATTCCTGCAATGGGTTGGTGAGCTATGATGTTTTAATTTAAATTACCCAGCAGCCTCACTGTGTTGTTTTCTTGGGTGATCTAAAGACTTTCATCTTGTCAATTAACTTGTACAAAGTCTCAAAGTGTGCAAGAAGAGGATGAGGAAGTCAAACCCAAGTCTTCAGACCACATATTTCATTAGCACCGTGTAGCTTTAATGCTTTACTCTTTACAGTAATTGAACGTTTGTGTTCAGGGCTAATGTTTTTTTAGGGTTGTGTCACATGTTCCCTCAAAGATTTGTGGTTTTCCTTTCCTGTATTTGTTAGAGGTAACCTTTCATGTCAGTAGTGCTGCCTCAGAACATTCTGGGTATTTAGCTAATTTTCATTCATTGCAGTGCTGCTCTGTTTAGAACTCGTGAAGAAGATGCTTTAAAAATATTTTTTACTCTGGAGTAGTTGGACAAACCAAAAAAGAATTGCTGGGGAGGGGGTGCACTATGAACCTGTGAAGATTTGTCAAGTTATCAGACTCAGTAATCAAAATTCAGATGAATGACTAATGCCCTGTTTTGTACAGGTGTGGACTTCTGTAAATTTAGGTCTGTTTTCATAGCTAATAGAGGTCTGCCGCAGTGACTGGGCTAATGCTTCTCCTTTAAGTAAAAATTATGGAGGGAACGTATTCAAAAAAATGAGATACCAAGTCTAAACTTGAACCTGCATTCATCACCACACTTAACCAGCAGTTTATTTCAGAAATATCAATGAGAAATAAACTGTGTAAAACTGGTATTTGTTGTGCTATGTTCTGGTTAAAGTGGTGGTAATGTGACTTCAATCAATGATTTCATATTTCTGAAAATGTTTGTTACTGTCCTGGAATGACTGGGTTGGTGAATGTTGCAAACTGATTACTTGATACTGGTTAGGTTAGAGCAAAGTAGGAATCAGAAAGAAAATAGCTTGTGTATTTTGCCCTTTAAGTGCATTTAATGATTGCCTAATATGCAGAACAATTAAAGTAAAAAAAATATTATATGTTCAAGTATCATGACAATGACATGTCAAGTAACAGAATGCATTAATTGTAGTGAAGTACGATTATAAAACTAACCCCCTACTCCCCCCCCCCCCCCCCCCCCATTGTGTGGGCTGGTAACTTTCGGTTTATACACTGACAGTATACATAAGAATTATTTTGTACTGTAAAACTCAATGGGACTATGGAGTGGATAGCTATATTAGAGAGTAGGTGGTTAGCAGTGTGAACCAACAGATGAAAAGGAGCACTACCCTTGTATTACAAGTTTTACTAATAGAATTTTTGTAATGTTGCCCTTCTTTTCATTTATTTCAAAATAGACATTACAGTGATAATGTATTGCTTCAGATCTCAGTGTTTTTAGAATTCAATAATTTGGATTCAGATTTATGACATTCTTTTTACTGATTTTTTTATTTTAGGTGCCCACATATAACATTCAGTCATTTTATTGTTTGGTTAGGCAAAAAGGTCATGGAATTGGCAGTCTTTATGACCTGTGTTTAAATCCTTTCATCCCATGCTTTGTAGATGGATGGTATTATATGTAATCCAAACAATTTCAGATTATAGGTTCATAGCTAAATGCTAGGCTGTCATTCTAAAGACTATTACAAGTCTAACCAATAGCCAGAGGTCAGAGTCAAACCCTTGTACCTTATATCTGTGCGGTAAAGACCTTGACCATTATGGGTAGTGAAAATGTTACATTAACACCATACAAAATAACTGTCTTGCTTAGGGGCTTACATATAGGTATTTATATGTGTTTATATATATATATATATATATATATATATATATATATATATATATATGTGTGTGTGTGTGTATTTAGATGCCTATAATATATACATACATACATATATATATATATATATATATATATATATATATATATATATACACACACACACAAATATATATCTGTGTGTATCTGTGTGTATATATATATGTGTGTGTGTGTGTGTGTGTGTGTGTGTGTGTGTGTGTGTGTGTGTGTATGTATGTATGTATGTGTCTCTCTAGGCACTGGGCTGGCAACTCGACAATGTAAAAACTCCACTGCCCATCCATCTGCGGACTGATGAACTGATGTGGTAACCCCTAATGGGAATTGCCGAAAGACATTGCGCTCTCTCTCATATATATATATATATATATATATATATATATATAGAGAGAGAGAGAGAGAGAGAGAGCAATGTGTGTGTGTAGATAGATAGCAAGTCATAGCTTGAGTAAATTTAGGGGTAAGGAAAAACATCCTTACTCACTGATTCCATTGCACATAATTTGACTTTACATAAGACTCCACTTAATCAAATTGACTTTTTTTTTCTTTTTCCTTGCAACCTGATGCAGTCAACTCCAGTATGCCTTTGCAGACTGATTCATATCAATTCTATAACTTGTTCTTCTAGACCACATGGGGAGGGAGGGGAGGCTTGTTGTTGTCAAGTTTGAATGGTTATTTTCATAAACATTTACATTAAAAAAAATGCTGTATAAGCACTTTAACACAGCATCTGGAAGTGTGCATGTTATCTGTAGCTAGCCTAGTAAATAGTAGAAAAAGATTTTTTTCCTCGGTATTTCTCTACTTACTAACAGTAAGGCACAGAGTAGTAAATAGTCTGAGGTCTAATGCACAGTTGTTAGTGGGTGTTGCGTGGTCATTTTGTGGAATATTTGCAATGCATTTTAATACTGCAGTCATTGCTACTCCAGGTAGAAGGTTTATTTATGCAAGTGATTTCTTAAACCACTGACAGTAAGTCTACCACAGCTAAAGCAGACGGAGCAATGGAATACTATGATGAGATCATCTTACTTGGACAAACTTACTTGCACTAAGCAGCTAGTTACCAGTTGGTATTGAGCAGTGACCCTGAGGCAGGGCCATTGAGGTAATGTGGAATTGTACACTAGAAATATATTTCTGCAAGCAGAAAGAGTACTAATAAAAACAATTTTCTGTTAACCTACATTACTTTTTTTTGTTTGTTTGTATGTTTTTTTTGGGGGGGGGGTGTAGAGGATCTGGCTACTGGGGAATGCAGGATCTGTACATACACTAGATTGTCAGTGTCACTGACCTTAAGTGGCAGTTTTAACTGAAATGGGGTAACATAAACTGGAAACTTTGGTATGGATGTTTCATCAGCTGGGCTCTCTCTGTGATTTGATGTTTGCTGTAGCTGTCGTTCATTGCTGTGACAGTTTTGACATGTTAAAAGATGCAAAAAATATAATCAGTAAATCAGCTAAGACTATCGTGGTTTAACATCTTACAATTTGTTTTGAAGTGTATTTGTCATAAGACATGTTTGAAAGCATGTTTGCCAACTAGGTTTAAGTTTTTGTCCATGTTAGTGTTTCAGTAGTAAAGCTTACTACATTGACTTCAGTCACTCTATTTCTGAATTTTCATGATAGCTGATAAGCATGAAATGACTGGTAAGAATCTTGTTCTAGAATGTCATCGCCCTCTTTGAATTTTGTCATGCGCACACCAATCCCATCAGTCACTACTGCCGCTGCTACTGCATACTCACAATAATCCTTCAGCAGGCTCCTCTTAAGTTCCTTCTTTCCTGAACCAAACTTCTAGCATAGCTAGTAAGCAGACTGACAGAGAGTGCAGTATACTAGTGTGTATGTGTACCTGTCACTCTGCTAGGGTTTGGCTCATCCTTCTCACAATTAGCAGTAGTCTACTCAGCATCGATATAAACCTTCCAAGGATTCATCTACTGCCCTTTACCCACCCACATTGCCCCTGCAATCTTTCACTTTCCAGAACTTTTGCCAGTCATCACTTAAATGGGTCATATGCATCCCAGGCTTCCTTTATTCTGCAGTGCTAAGTGCTGTGTTTTGTTCTTATTGGATTATCTTCATAATTTCTGATGTCACTTATCTATTCGTAGCTTTTTTAGTGAGAAATGTACAGTTTTTTGTCTTAAGAATAATGGCTGGTTTATGTTGTTAGTTTCTTTTCTTATGGGTTGTAGTCTGATTTCTTTTGTGTTCCCTGCTCTGTCCTTTATTAGACTACTGATGGCTAGTACTTTTTGGTACCCCTTGAGTATTATGTTCTTTTAGCTTGTTTGCTGTATGTTGTGGTTATTTGTCCATGAACATGGTATTAGATTTTCTGTTTTGTATTGTCAATCATTAAGAATATGCTTCTATGTGTAATTACTAGATTATTTTAAAAACTTCTGGTTTCAAGAAATACAAGGTTTATGTCTAAAAATGTCATCATGAGATAGTTGTAAAATGTGTTACATGTTTGAGTGTACCTTAATAAACCAAATTAATAAATTGTTTAAGTAAATTTTACCTATAAAGACTGCCTGTGAGCTATCCATCTTCCAGGATCAATGCAACTACTAGTGTGACCCCTATAGCTAAATATAGGGATAAATCCTCTTTAGTAATGTCATGTTTTTGTAATAGAGACATTGTCCCTCCTCATCTCAAAGATTTTCAGTGGGAGGAAATTTCTGTGAACAAAGGGATGTCTAACTTTGTGCTACAGGTCATTGAAGACACCTCTACTAAACCTTCTAGAGTGGAATTCTCACAAGTGGGATTATTTCCTTGACTTCTGAATTGGACCTCCAGGTGATCCCTCTCTATACCCCCTTCTGTCAAGCCATTGCACTCTTTTTTTCTCAAAGATCATAGGTTCATAGGTTCATACTAGGCTATCTGCCCAAGGGCATTTATAAGCCTAGCCCATAGTTATGTGGCTTTCGCCACCCCTTTAGTTTGAATAAAACTATGCCTATTATTTTGCTGTGCCTCTGTCAAGCAGCGACACTGAAGTAATCCCTGGGGTATATCTGCGATCTCCCATCCATTGGTCAAGATTCCTCTTGAACAAGGCCAGCGAGGTGCTCTGCCTCACATGTACCGGGATTTTGTTCCACAGCATAGGGAGTCTCTGGGTGATGAATTTGTCCCTCCAGCACGTTCTATTTATAACCGTGTCAAGGTTTAAGTCTCCGCCCTTGTGGTTCTGAGGGATCTAGATTTTTGAGGTGAAGCATATTCATCAAATCTGGGTTTGACATGGCCTTATATGTCAGGCACAGGTCACCTCTGAGCAAGCGGTATGAGACTGAATAGAGCTGGAGTTCTTTCAGTCGGGCAGCATAAGACATATTTTTGAGACCCTTTATCCTTTTGGTGAGGAACTTTTGGGGCCTTTCCAGCTGCTGCAGGTGTCGGGTCAGATACATTCCGAATGGGGCATTGTACTCAATCATAGGTCTAATGAGTGATGAGTACAGGGGGACGATGACCTCCCTTAATCTAGATGTGAATCCCTTCATGATCAGGTGGGCAATGTAGAAGGTTTTCCTAACTACTTTAGCAACATGAGTGTCAAACGAAAGGCTACTGTCAACCTGGGTCCCCAGATCCCTGATGACTTCTTCTGTGCTCAGTGGATTGCCACCTATATGGTAGCTAGGGGTAACCTTGTTTTTCCCGAAGGGTATGACTATGCATTTCTTGGCGTTTAACTTTAGGCCATGGCTCTGGCACCAGTTATCTGCTTCTGTGAGGCCCTTCTGAAGGATATCTGTGTCAGATGTGTTTCGACTATGGCCCAGTTTGCAGTCATCTGCAAACTTTGTCAGCCATAACCCTCCTGTGTTTGCTTGTACTTCAGAAAAGTAGATGCCGAACAAGAGTGGACCCAGGACTGGGCCCTGTGGGACACCACTTGTGACAGGCTTTGAGTCTGACATGGCTCCAGCAACTCTGACCCTGTGGGTTCTGTCACTTAGCCAGTTTGCAACCCATCTTGTGATGTATGGGTTTACATTCAAGCTGATGAGTTTTTCGATGATACCTGAGTGGGGTATTGTGTCGAAGGCCTTTGCCAGGTCGAGGTAGGCTGTATGGACTGCCTTTCCCTCATCAATGGCCTTGGTGACTGTCTCGAAAAAGTCAACCAAGTTTAAAAGGCATGATCTGCCTTTGACAAAGCCAAACTGGGTTGGATCCAAAGTCTGCAAGTTCCCTATGTCTTTATTTATGAGTTCCATTATGATCCTCTCCATGGCTTTGCAGATAAGGCTTGTCAAGCTAATGGGATGGTAATTACCAGGGTCGGTGGAGGCACCGCCTTGTGAAGTGGGACCACAGTCGCCGTGCGCCACTCCTTGGGTACGTATCCTGAGGTGAGGCTAAGATTAAACAGCCGTCCTAACTGCGGGTTTAATTCCTCATTGAGTTCGTGGAGCACACAGCCGGGGACACCATCCGGTCCCATGGATGCTGTGTTTTTTGCCTTGGAGAGGGCAGTACTCACCTGGGCGTTGGAGATGTTTGGGGGGCTACAATCCTCTGGTATAGATATCTCTTCTTTTGGGGGGGAGGGGGGGAGAAGTTTGCACTGAACCTGTCAGCCAGTATGTTGGCAATATGTGTAGGTTCAGTAATCTTCACATCATTTTGAACTAATTCTGAGCATATCTGGGAGCTTCCTCCTAGGTTTCTAACATAGCTAAAGAAGGCCTTATGATTGTCTTTTGAGTCCTTGGCGATTTTTCTCTCAAAATTTGCCTTGGATGATTTTATGAGAGCTCTTAGTTTTTTACTTATAATGATCAAAGGTGTCTTACCTTTCAAGGATTTTGCTCTATCTTGTAGTAGCTTCCTCCTTTTGTTGTAGAGCTTGTTTATGGCTGGGGTCCACCAGACTGGACTCTTGCCTTTGGTACAAAGAGTCTTAGTTTTGTTTGGGATTGCCTGATCCATGCAGTCCTGTAGGTGCTGGTAGAAGGCATTTGTAAGTGATTCAGCGGTTTGAGTAATGTTTACCACTGGCTCAGGGGCCTTAAAGGAGACCACGCTAGTTTTTAGAAGTGTGAAGTCGGCTTTTGAGAAGTTTTTCACTGTGGTCTTTTTATTTCAGGTGGGGGCGGGATGAGGACCTCCAGCGAGATTAGTTTATGATCTGATCTCACCAGTGAGGGGTATACTTTCGGTGTTGAACATTGTGATCCCATGTTCGTGATGATGAGATCAAGTATGTTTTCTCCTCTTGTGGGGATGGTGACTAGTTGTTCCATGGCATTTGAGTTTATGAACTCCAGGAACCTTTGGGCTAGAGTGTTTGGCCTTGAGTAGTGTTCCCAGTCTATATTAGGGTAGTTGAAATCACCTAGTATGATGGTGTTTGGAGATACATTTATCCCCTCCAATGTTTTCAGGAAGGCCATGTGAGGTTCCTGAGTTTGAGAGGGTGGCCTGTAACATGGTACAAATTGCAGGGCAGTCTTGCCTATGGTTAATTGCACCTGGATGGTCTCCGATGCATCGTGCGTTGCCACCAACCTTGAGGTGTGGGTGTCCTTTATGAATATGGACACCCCCCCTCCTTTTTTGGTGTTGTCCGGATTTTGGGGCCGGAACGCATGATATGAGGTGAAACCTGATAGTGCTGGGGTGCTCTCAGGAGCCTTGAACCAGGTTTCTGTCACAGCACAGACATCGATGTTCTCCATACTGAGAAGGGCCTCGAGTGCGTGCATCTTGAGATTGAGACTTCTGGCGTTGAGCAGCATTACCCTTAGTTTTTTTCCTTTTTTGTGTTCTAGGGTGGTAGGTTTAGAATTTGAGCCTTGCCTAAAAAAGGCACTATGGGGGTGGCAAGAGCCTTTGCCAATATCCGGACGCCTAGGGGTGACAGGTGCAAGCCGTCCCTTGCGAAGCAGCTTGGCTTGTCCAGCATGTCATCCCAGGCAGACAGACATTGGATCCCCTTTGAATGACACCAGAATTTAAGCCAATTATTAAAGCTGATCATCTAATCATTGTATTGTGGCATCATTCTAGGTGAAGGTAGGATACTGCTCAAGGTCAGGGTCATACCTACCTGGGCTACATAATCAGAGAGCTCCTCAATGTCTCTTTTCATGTAGTCCAAGGAGGTACGTCTCAGGTCGTTGACACCAGCGTGGACAATGACTGAGTCGTACTTGTACCTGCTGTTGAGAGACCTGAGTGCTTGCGTTATGTGGCGGATTCTAGCGCCCGACAGGCAGCTTACTGTGACCTTCTCCTTACTCAGTCTGGTGAGCGGGACGTCAGTGTGTCTGACTATGGAGTCACCTATGACAAGTATGTTTGGTGTTGTATTTGGCCTTAAGAGCACTGACTGCTTTGCACACTGATTTTGTTGTTTATGTGTTGTTTGTGTGGTGTATTGAGTTTGCAGTTGCTTGGGTGTCTGCTTTGGAGGCCTCTGTTGTTTAGGTAAATTTTTACTCAGAGCCTCCGAGTATGTCTTAGTGTGTTTATGTGTTTGATTCAGTGGTGTGGTTGAGTTATGTGAGACTGGTATTGTGGTGTGTGTAGTTGCCTTCTCCTCCTGCCTGGTCTTGCCAGTCCTGAGTTGAGAGAGCTCAGCCTCCAGTCTGGCTAAATAGCTGCATCTCTCACAAGCTTACATTTAAATTAAGTGAAGTTGTTGAAGGCTGTGCTGCAGGATCAATTGGATTTAGGTCTTCTCCCATCCCCCTGCTCATTCTGGGTCGGATAGGGATAGTATCACATCCTTTTCCTTTTCTTTATCCTCCTCATCAGCCCTATTTACCCATACTGATTACTTTAATGATGTCTGTCAGGGCTGTCACTGATGCTAGTGGGCTTGGAGTTGATGCCTTCAGCACCAAATGCTTCCATTGCCCTTGGCTTCAAGGCCAGTGACTCGGGTACAACTTCAAGCATCAACCTTTCTGTTACTGTGTTGAAGTCTGTGCTTTTGGCCTTTGGACCCTTGGGGCCCAAGAACATTGTCATCAACACTGGTACCAAGTGGGTACTTTGGTGCTGAGGATCAGTGCTGGTACTTTGCTGAAACCTTTGCCAGCATAGTTTGGTGCCAGAGTTTCATAGTTGGATGCCTTGGGGAAGATTCAGGTCATTGAGGCTAATCTCAAACATGATGCTACAGCCCTCTGTGCATGTCTACCAGCTTTGACCCAAGACCATTTCTAGCTTGTGTCCGAGCCTGCCACCAGTTCATGACACTCTGCTAGGGCCCAAAGGCTTTAAGCAGGGAAGCAAGTAGGTAAGTGAGCCAGAATCTTCCTTTGCCACCTCCTCCCCAGATAGATTCCTACCAAAGGAGCATGGCAGGAGGTTATGTAAAAGGAAACACACAAATTCTGAACAGGATACTCACAAGCCAGAAATCAGTGAAGGATGTGAGGCCATGTCTCCAGTTTTGCCCCTGATAATTCTGCATTCATTGAAATATTTCAAGTGATACAGTCTAAACGGAATTGGCCAGATTACTCCCCTTTAATGTTCTGACGTTCTGTAAGAAGCCGTTCGTTCACACCCCTCGACTTTGGGGGCATTTCCCCCTTTGTAGGAGGTGGTGGCTTTTCTTGCACAGGAAGCATGGAGAAAACCTGACAGTGGCACTAGTTTCATGGAATTTAGATACGATTCTCCAGACCGCTAAGCACAGGAAATGTTGGGATGAATTCTGTAGTGACTGCAGCAGCCTTAAGAGATGCTCCAAATTTTTCGTCTGGGGTTAAGGCAGATGACCAGCTATGAGCTATTAATGAACTGCTTCCTATGTCCAGAGTACAAGGTTTGATTCCTTCCATATTTGTTTGCCTACTGTCTGACTTTGAACAAGTCACTTAAACAGGCAGTGCTTCCAGGTTGCACATAAAAAGGGGAAGTTGTGCTCAAGTTGTTTGCCTGGTCAATAGATAGGTTAAAAAAGGCTGTGGTCCATACTCCAGAGCAAGAATGGAGGCTGTGAATCAGTACAGGAAGCAGGTCTACATATTTTACTTTGAGGGAGCTTAGTTACCAGATGCATGTGTTGAGTTTCCACCATACCAATCTAAATGGGATGTCTCAAGTGTTGGAAGAAGTGTCAGATGCAGCGCTTAAGAAGAAGTTTTCTAGTTCCTTCATGTCCTGCTCAATGCTGCTGACTTGTTCAGTTTCTTACTTAATGAAAAGATGAGGGAAATTGTGGTTGATTAAGGAAACTCTGGAGAAAAGTGAGAAGGAGAAAAATCTTGCAGCATTTGGTATTACTCTTTGCCCCTTTTCAAGGCTACAAGGGTGTCTGAGTAAAGCTTGGTTTGAGCATGGTAAACAGAAATAATACCAACAGCTGGGAAAGGACCATCTTGGATGTGACAGTAGTTTCCATTGCAGTTTTCAGTTTGGTTGGAATACCCACCAGAGTCATGAATTCTGTTGTCCTCAGCCCAAAGGACAGCAGCAGGCTTCCTGAGGTGTTGCCTGACGGCTCCACTTTGGAAAGACTCAGGCGAAATCTGTTTCTTCTTGCCAACATTGGAGGTCATCATACATGACAAATGTATATTGGCCATAATATCCAGATACTATATAGGCTCCTTCCTCTCCACACTCCAGCTGCACTCTTTCTTCCCAATATCCCACCTCATCAGAAAAGGGTGGCACTAAATGAAGTTTCAAACCTATTTATAAAATGATCAATCTAGGAGCTTCCACCAGACCAGGAGTGTTCAGATATTGTTGCAAACTCTTTTTATTGCCAGGGAAAACCAGTAACCTCAGGTCTATTGTGGACTTCAGCAGTCTCAATTTATTTATACCAAAATAAAAATTCCATGTGATTATTGTGCCATTAATTCCATTTTCTTGGTCAGAAGGAGACTGAATTTGCTGTCTGTACTTCCAGCGCCCCTTTCTATGTTTACAGACTGCCAAGTAATCAAGAGCTCCTGTGCTTCTGCTTAGGAGCCCAGTTATCAGTGCTGGCTGCTCTTCCAGAGATCACTGGATGTCCTTCTATTCTCATGTTGCAGTATTCTTACTGTGGGATCCTCCGCCTCAGGCGACCCGAACATCGGCTCCTATACAAAAGCTTAAGCCTGGTTGCTGTTAGTTTGTGAGACGTTGCATGTAGGGCCATAAACCAGGGGCATTAAATGTGACGTCTGCATGCACAGACCTCAGAACTCTTCTGCCGCAGTCGAACGTCAGATCGATCACTTTACTCCTCTCCTTCAAGACGTCTAAAGCTAAGTATCCCATTGGGGAATTCGTATTAATACTTTTGTTTGAGCTTGGTTTGTTAGTCTGTTCTTAGCTGATGTCTGCTAAGAAAGGTAAATGCAAATACGGATATCAGATCCCGCATAAAGATTCTCATGGCCATTGCACTTTTTGTTTAGGGTGGGAACACAGTCATATCTCCTGTGACTTCTGCCAGTCTTTTGTCCCCAAAGCACTTAAAAGCCATTTGGCCACCCTCAACTTATATTTAGAGAATCAGAAATTTAAAAAGTTAGCATTGAGAATGGCTCTAGAGTCAGCCACCCTGGTGGAACTACAAAGAAAAAAGGCCAAAATTTCAAGGCCTACCACCTCTGCCCCTACGTCGTCGGACAGCCCACCAACCACCGATATAGGGGTTGAGGGACATCTGCTAGAGCTGTCTACTTCAGTGCCTACCCTTGAGAAAGCCACTTCTGAAGTACTAGCTGGCATGTTCATGAAGGTTATTACAATGTCTGTTATTACTGAAATCAAGGGGGAACCAGGCTCCACCGGATGACCTTCTGTGATCCAGGAATATGATTATTCCTGTATAGTTCAGACCCCTAAAATTAGACCCACTACTTCTCCTAAAGCTACCCACTTAAAAAAGTGACAAAAGACAAAGCATTTGTCTGCTCCCTCAGAGGGACAACTAGACTGGCAGTCCATAATGCAGGCCTTCATGGCCCTCAGGCCATCAGCCTCCTCTGCTCCCACTATACCTGTACTTATCCCAAGACCTGCCTCAGCTGCTTCTATCCTCCCTTCCTTTTCTCAGGAAGAAGAAGAAGCTTTATCCTCTTCCTCTGATGAGTCAGTTGCATACTCATACCAAATAGCCTCCCCCTTGGAGTACTACTCCTCTGATGAGGATTCCATAGCGGGAGACTCGACTCCAGAGGACATTACATTTGGAGAGACTATAACAAAAATGAAGGAGTATTTTAAATGGGATACTACCCAGATAACTCAAAAAAGGTATTTTGAGCTGCTGCAGGTTGAATCACCTTCTCCATCAGCCATCCTCCAGTGATTCCTGCATATTTAGATGCATTTGTGTCAGTCTAAAAAAACCTTGACTCTCAACCACCTGCCCCCAAGAGACCTGATAAATTCTACAAGGTCCCTGATGACCACAAATTTTTACTGAAGGCATCCTTGGCAGACCCCGCAGTGATAGCTATAGACCAAGGCAAACAGTCTAGAGTCATTCCTTCCTCATCACTACTACCCTCAGACAAAGACAGCAAGGTAATGGACAGGTTAGGCAAGGAGATATACACTATTTCCACCCTAGTTTTTAAGGTTGTTAATTCCAAACCCATATGATAAAATATGCCCTTGGTTTGGTATCCCAGTCTACAAACCCTACTGTCCTCCTTACCTGATTCTCCAAATAAGACAGAAATATCATCTAAACTGTCCCTGGCACCTCAAGTTGCTAGACACTTAATTAGATGCAGTTATGCTATACAGATACTCATGGCTTAGGCTCCAGTCACTGCCTGAAGACTTTAAATCCAAAATTCTGGATGCCCCACTAGAACATAACCTTCTGTTTGGAAAACGGTCTTCAGAACTGTTTAAGAACTTTCAGGAGAAGAGTAAGGAACTCGAAGATATCAAGCACTTGCCTTGTCTCCCCTATACCAAAGTATTACAGGAATTACACTGCAAAGACGACCTATGTCAGAAGAGCCCCCACCACGGCCACACCCGCATCTTCCAGACATAGGAAAGGGACAAGGAGGCAATCCTCTTCTAGGAAAGCCTCTTCTCAGCCCACCCACATACGGTCCTTTCAGGGCAGAATTAATACCAGCAGTGCGTGACTGCCTCCACCTCTCACCCCGGCTTTCTCATTGTCTGCCCCTCTGGAAAGAAGTCACTTCAGACCGTTGGGTGCTGGCAATAGTGGAAAAAAGAATATTTCCTATCTTAGCTGGAAAAAAAAAGCACAGGCATCCCCTTCCCACCCAAAAAACAATCTCATCCCTCACATCATCCAGGATCTTCTTGCACAAGGAGCCATAGAACCAGTTCCACCATGTCAAGAAGGAAAAGGTTTCTACTCCAGGTTTTTCCTGGTACCAAAAAATGACATCACTTGGAAGCCAATCCTGGATTTATCTTTCTTAAACCTCTTTCTGAAAGTCCATACCTTCAGCATGATATCCCTCCAAAACCTGCTTCCACTATTCCACCCAAGACTTTCATGGCTACTTTGGATTTGAAGGAGGCTTACCTCCACATTCCCATACACAGGAAGTACCTATACTTTGCTGGACCCTGTTCTCACTTTCAATTAACTGCCTTGCCCTTTGGTTTATCCACTACACCAAGAGTCTTCGCCAAGTGCCTAGCCCCAGCAGTACCCTACTGCAGGACCAAGGGCATTCAAATCTACCCCTACTTGGACAACATCCTTATCCTGGCAGAAGAGGAAGCACCCTCAAAAATCATCTGTTATTCCCCATATCTCTGCTCCAGGGGTTGGGATTCAGATACAGTCTCAACAAATCATCCCTCTCCCCAGCACAGAACAAAACTTTCCTGGGATGCAGGATACTGACAGACCTGATGAAGGCTTTCCTCCCTCAGGGCAAGGTATCTTCCCTGATCAACTAGTTCCAGGACCACCTGCGGGTCGACCATTTGTCAGCCAGGCATTTCATGCGCCTACTAGGCTTTATGGCAGTCACAGTACCTATGTTGCCATTAGCCAGAATGCACATGAGAAAGTTGCAGTGGTACTTAAAAAATGTGTGGTCTCAACACAGTCAACCTTTAGACTTTAAAATACCCTTCCTGCCTTGCTTAAAAATGGAATTGAAGTGGTGGATTCAACAGATACAGCTGAATCCAGGCCTGCCCCTCCAACCCACCACATCAACTCAAAGCATGCACACACATGCTTCAGATCTGGGTTGGGGAGCCACAATGAATGGACTCAAAGTGCAGGTTCTCTGGCAGCCATCCCTCCTGAGAAAACACATCAACATGAGGGAGATGACTGCAATTCAGCTAGCCCTGCAGGCCTTTCTCCCTCTCTCTTGCAACCAGGCCTCCTACAAATCTACACAGACAACACCACTGTTATGTGGTACATCAACAGACAATGAGGGACCAGGTCCCACCTACTCTGCAAGCTAGCAGTGCAAATTTAGGAATTAGCTTCTCGGAACAACATATCACTGCAGGCAGTCTGTATCCCATGCCAGGACAACCACCAAGCAGATGCCTTCAGCAGATCATTCTCTCTGCATCATGAATGGATGTTGCACAGAGAAGTATTCCTAGAGATTGTCCACAAATGGGGTACACCACAGATAGTTTTATTTGCCTCCTCCAGAACAGACAGTTGAAAACCTTTTGTACCAGGGATTACTCTCCACTAGCTTGGAGAGTGGACGCCTTCACCATCACTGTTTCGGTATGCCTTCGCTCACATTCAGAAAGTCCTACTGAAAATCAGGAGGGACATGCCAAAAATCTTGCTGCTGACTCCCTATTGGCCAAGGCAGCATTGGTTACCATTTCTTCAATCTCTTGCCAAGGACAATCACCACAAGTTGCCCCACAAGGTGGATTTGCTCACACAACAGAAGGGAACTCTCATTCATCCGCACCTTAGATGCTCTGCTTAACCCTCTGGGTGATAAACGTTTAGTACTCTTCAGGCACCGTTACACTGAGAATGTGCTGTCTATCTTGCAGGAGACCAGGAAACCCATCACAAGGAGATCTTATATTTCCAAATGGGAAAGATTCTGCAAATGACTCCAAAGACATAGCGACCCCTTTCAAGCAGATGTTCCTCTAGTCTTAACCTGTGTGTGTGAGCTCATAAAATCAGACCTTTCTTACACTTCAGTGAAAGTTCACTTATCTGCCATCTCTGCCTGCTTACGCTTGGACCCTCTTCTACACTCGAAGTTGGATGTTAAACTGTTTTTAAAAGGGGTCCTACACATTAGGTCATGGAGGAAGCTTATCCCACTTCCTTGGGACCTAAATTACATCCTGGAAAAACTTACACTTGCCCCCTTTGAGCCAGCCAGTTCTGCATCCCTGCCAATGTGCACATGGAAAACCATCGTCCTGGTATCCCTCACCTCAGCCAGAAGAGTCTCGGAGTTACAGGCGCTCATGGCATCCCCTCCCTACACTATATTCCACAAAGATAGGGTGAGCCTGTGCACCAACCCCTCCTTCATGCCCAAAGTGGTCAATGAACTGTCACTAAGTCAGTCTATTCACTTACCCCACCTTCTTTCCATCTCCTAAAAATGACTGAGAGAGTACTGCACTCCCTTGATGTCCACAGGCAGCTGAGGTTCTATTTAGACAAAAGCAAGACCATTAGAAAGTCTAATCAATTCTTTGTGTCCTACCATCCCAGGGCCCTGGGCAAGGCAATATCCAAACAAACTATCTCCTGCTGGATTAGGAAAACTATCTGCTTTTGCTATTCCTACCATGGAAAACACTTGCATAATAGGGTCAGGGCACACTCTACTAGAGAGCAGTAGCCTCTTCTGGGGCCTTCTTCAAGGGCCTGGACACAACTGCCATCCTTGAGGCAGCCATCTGGTCCTCAATACATACAGTTATCCCACTCCACAAGGGGGAGATCCACCTTGGATCCCAGGAACTACTGCCCTGTCAGTCTGACGAGCCTGATCTGCAAGGCCATGGAATGTATTATCATGGAACTTATAAACAAAGACATTGGCAACCTTCAAACACTAGATCCCACGCAATTTGGGTTCGTGAAGGGCCGATCTTGTCTCCTGAACCTGACTGACTTCTTCAAATCAGTCTCCAGAGTCGTGGACAAGGTAAGGTGATCCACATAGCCTATCTGGACCTCGCCAAGGCCTTCAACACCATCCCCCACTCTGGAATCATAGGTAAACTTACTAAGCTGAGCATTAATCCCTACGTCACTCGATGGGTTGCCAACTGGCTTACTGACAGAACCCACACTGTAAAAGTAGCCGACTCCAAATCCAGCTCCAGACAAGTGGAATACCTCCGGGTTCAGTTCTGGGACCGCTCTTGTTTGGCATCTACTTCTCTGAAGTACAGGCCAACACTAAGGGACTCTGGCTAACAAAGTTCGCAGATGACTGCAAACTGGGAGCCATTATTGAATCCCCAAATGATGTTGATATTCTACAAAAGGGCCTTACAGAAACAGATGCTTGGTGCCAGAGCCGTGGGCTCAAGCTCAATGCCAAGAAATGTATAGTTATCCCCTTTGGGAAAAAACATGTACCCATGAATTACCACATAGGTGGCAGTACACTAAACACCGAAAGTGTAATAAGAGACCTAGGGACACGTGGACAGTGGCCTCACCTTTGATAACCACATCACCACAACAGTCAGGAAATCCTTCTATGTGGCACACCTCATCACTAAAGGCTTTTCATCCAGAAAAAAGGAGGTCATTGTCCCACTGTACTCATCCCTCATTAGACCCATTGTAGAATACAACGCCCCATTTGGTATGTACCTCTCAGGACATCTGCAACAACTGGAAAAGCTGCAGAAATACCTCACTAAAAGAATCACAGGCCTAAAGCAGATGTCCTATGCTGACCGTCTAAAAAAAAACTCCACCTATACTCTGCCGCATATCGTCTACTCAGAGGTGATCTCTGCTTAACGTACAAGGCCATGTCAAACCCAGAGCTGTTGGACATGCTACACTTAAAGAAATCCCAATCCCTCAGAGAGACACGCTCCAGGGATCTAACTCTTGTCATCACAATGAACAAAACATGCTGGAGGGATAGGTTCCTGATCCAGAAACTCCCCAGACTGTGGAATAGACTGCCCATACTTGTCAAGCAGAGCACCTCTTTGGCCCTCTTCAAAAGGAACCTTGATGATTGGATGGGAGATAGGAAATTCACCCTGGGGATCACGTTAGTCGCCCTGCTAGACAGTGGTCCAGGGAAGTAAATACTGTGGGAAGAAAGAGCCAGGGAATTGTTATGGCTAGGCTTGTATAGGTCCTAGGGCCGATAGCCTAGTACCAACCTATGAACCTTTAGCAAACTTTTTAAACTGGATCATATCTCCAGAGCCGGAGCAGGATTTGCAAAGGCAATCCTGCAGGGATTCCTGGAATATGCTACCTCTTCCTCGACCCTTCCTCCTCATTAAGCTGTGGTACTCTCCCACAGTAAGAATACTGCAACATGAAAATAGAAGGACATATAGAATAGTTATGTAAAATCTTACCATAACCATAGATGTCCTTCTCTTCCATGTTGCAGAATTCCTTCACTCCCACGTATCCCCTACATTACCTTTAGCCTGTTTATGGAGTATCATGGGACACTACCTACACTATGGTCACACTGGGCAGCCTGTTGCATTTCACTATTCTAGAGGACACCATTGGGCACTACCTTGACTACTTTCTGACTGGACAGTTCTGAGGTCTGTGCATGCAGACATCACATTTAAGGCCCCTGGTTTATGGCCCTATGTGCAACACCTCACGCACTAACAGCAACCAGGCTCAAACTTTTGCATAGGAGCCAATGTTCAGGTCACCTGCGGCAGAGGATCCCACAGTAAGAATGCTGCAACATGGAAGAGAAGGACATCTATGGTTATGGTAAGATTTTACACAACCGTTCTTTATTATCAGTTATGAGCTATTTTAACCTGCTCTCTGCACCAGGTTATTCACTAAATACATAGTTGACCCTGTAATACACCAGAGGCTGCAAGGAGTCAAGGTCTTTCTTTGGCCAGAAGACTAGTTTCTGTCCTCTCCAAGTATGTTGATATTCACTAGGGGTAATCTCCTCCAGTAATTCCTGCTCCTGGAAATCACTGTATGCCATGCTATGCGTGAGATACCACTTTTAAGTTGCCCTTCAGTACTCTTAACAAGGACAACCTTCCTTGTAATACAGTTCCTCACATTCTTCAAACAGGAGAGTTCTCATTCCTGAGAAATGTCCACAACTACATACCTCAAGGATTTGAGCCTCATGGTGGCCACAATGTTTTTCCAATACTGTTTAATACATGAGAGTATTTCAGTAAAGCCGGTGCTCAGATCTAATGTCAGATCAAGTCAGAACTTCAAAGCATGTTGGAAACCCCTGGAGTGCTAGATTCACAACCCCTAACTTTTCTCTGGACAGTCCCATCAAAATTCCCATTCATCCAGATGACTACCACATTGGATGCATCAGCCCTATTCTTGGATGTCATTTTCAAGGGCAGATGGTCCAATGAGAAGGACCAGACTGAGGCCAGTCTGCAGATAAAAATCCTAGAATAAAAGATGGTTTCCTTGAAGGGGGGGGGGGGAGATTGCTGTACACCAAACACATGGCAGTGGTGTGCTATATCAACAAACAGGGGGAAGGGGGACATTTTCCTGTACCCTGTGCTGAGAGGTAATGAGGTTGTGGGAGTGGTCCACATCCTTGCACTATGATCTGGAGAAGGCATTTCCTTAGTGGACTTGCTCAACCAATGCCTGTCAAGCCCACATGAATTGGTCCCTCAACTGGATGGTGACAGTCTCTCTCTTTCTGGTGATTCAGGAAGCTACAATGTGATCTCTCTGGTTTATGCAAAGGGATAGAGCTGATTTTAGCATGAGTACCTTTGGTACTTAATTCTCAGGTATACATTGTTGATATGGGCTCTGAACTACTCCTCTGTAAAGATATGTTTAACAGTTTTGAATTTTCACAAGGAGTTGCAGAATTCGTTGTTAACATCACTTAAGATTTGTAAAGCCTTTCTAATGAAGGTTTTTCTTCTCAGACCTCCTTTAATGGAGCCTGTTCCCTTCATGAAACCTGTATTTCATTTTGGAAACACTCATGCATCCTCCCTTCAAATTAACTACTTGTATGGCAGAGCTAAAGCTGTTATAATGGAAGGACCACTCTTTGGTGGCAGTCTTCTCAGCCAGAAGAAATTTCAAAGTGCAATTTTTTTGTTTAAAACAAACTTATCTGGTCTTTCACAAAGGTGGGGTAGTCATGAGAATAATCCCCATTTTCACAAAGGTGGGGTAGTCATGAGAATAATCCCCATTTTCATACCCACAATAGTTATCAAGAATAACTTTTGTGTGTGCATGTTTGTATGTATGCCTCTATCTAGCTGTCTATATCTATATCAGTCTATCCATCCACCTTTTTTTGACCAGGTTAGTTCCACAAGGATAGTGATCACTTTTTCAGGGAAAATCTGAAGAAGTGTTTATACTACTAGGGGAAGTTAAGCCAGGACATCAGGGAAATTCTTCAACTTTTCATTTGGTGCCTTGGGATCTTTTTACATCCATCTGAGCTACCACATCAGTTTAACATTTCATCTGAAGGATGACACTTACAGGAGTATAACACCCCCATTATACTGCACTGCAGTGCCAGCAATCCAACTACTTTTTGTGGGAATAGAACTTACTGAATTCTTCACCAAAAGTAAGTGTGCTACCTGTTGTGCTATTGACACTGCACTAAGTATACCAGTAAAGATTGCATTTTGCAATGTATAGATGTGCATAGCTTTCCACAAGAAAAAGGATCTTGGGGAAAAATTTACAGTGGTCTTATCTTATGCTGGTGATAAGCTGGACAAAAAGGTATCTAAAACAACTTTGTCTCATTGGTTATCAGAATAAATTTAATATTATGAAAAACATTACAGATAGCAATACAGTCAACAGTGGATTTACAAGGATCATAGTTACACCACAGACCTTTTTTAAGACTGCTTCTATAAATGATATTTCTGCTGCTCTGACTTGGGCCTCTCTGAATAATTTTTCAAGGTATTATATGCTGACTCTTGCCTCTCATTACTGGTTATCTTTCAGGACCACAGTTATTTGAAAAAAACTTTCACGGTGCCATGCAGGAGGGTCTGCTGGGTTCTCTGTTGTAGTGCAGAAGCGGATGATTCAAAAATCATTTACCGTAATCATAGATCTGCATGGTCATGGTTTTCCTCTTCACATCCTTGCTTATCTGCCCCCACCCAATAGAAGGGGGTTTTGTGTAGGTAGTACTTGTATATACGTATGTTTACTTGTGTTCTACTTACAAGTGGCTTCCTTCAGATGTTGAGAGTGAAGGCATTGTGTAAGGTATTATAGGTAAGGGGGGATTCCTAAGCTGCAGAAGTTTAAATTGAGCAGACTAAGAGCTCGAGCTTCAACTCTAGTGGTAAGGAGCACAAAACATGACCAACGAAGGTATATCATTGTGTGATGCACATAACATTTGAGTGTACTAGACTAATAAAAGAGACATACCCAGACGCTTCGGCTACGAATTGTCCACTGAAAAATAAAGTTGCACAATGTGTTTTATTTTTTCTTTTTGAAGAATCAATGTGTTTTATTTATTTATTTTATTTATTTAACATTTGTTAACCGGGAAAGTCTGACTTGGAACAAAGCCAGTTTTCAGCAGAGGCCCATGGAGAAATGCTCCAGATGCATGTCTTTGTAATGTGGGAAGAAACCGGAGCACCTGGAGGAAACCCACATGAATGCAGGGAGGGCATGCAGACTCCACACAGAAGGCACCCCAGCTGAGAATCGAGCTGAAGAAACTCTTGTTGTGAGGTGACAACACTACCACTGCACTACTGTGCCATTGTGCCATTAATGGGGGGACAGATTGCTGGTGTTCCTCTAGTGATCCTTTTACTAGAGGATTGGATGGACAGTATGATTTAAGCAGTTGTAAGTCAGCTGTCAATGGGCATGCCACAGCAGTGTGATCATCTCCTGGTGGATGCTAGCAGGCCAGTTTGCAACAGTAGAATCAAATATACAAACATAGCAAGTACCAGCATGAAGTCTTATGTGTAATGTGACTGTATTTTCAGGCATGAGAAGTGTAAGACATAATGCAGTTCTTCATTAGTATGATGGCCCTGCTTTCTCCCGGATTCTCCCTTATTTGGTGTGATGGCCCTGCTTTCTCCCTGATTCTTCCTTATTTACAGCTGTACCTGCAGTGCTGCTAACCCATTGGTTTCCATGCATTACTTTGTGACAGATGTAATGATGTAGGATATTGCCAGCTATGCCAGGAGAAGTACTGTAGTGGATGTGTAACATACGCCAGCATGGCTAGCTGGAATTTTGTAAAGAATTGTGTCATTTGTATATCAAACTAATTTGTACAGATGCTTGTGTTCAAAATGTATTTGTAAAGTTGCTTGTGTTAAAAATGTATCAACAGTGTGTCCTGCTGGATAGAAAATAAATACACAATTGTATCAGACTGTACTGTTATAAATAGGATACTGGAGGAGAAGAGGTTAAGCTCAGTCCAGCTAACTTTGAAAAATAGTAATAAATTAAATTACTTAATTTAGGTCATAAAGATTGTATCTTACAGATCTGATTGCAGCCAGAGAAAAAATGTCTGGAAAAGTAAGTACCAGGAAGCCTTCTATATTGTCTTTAGCAGTGAACTAATTGCTACTCTGGAAGTGTAGAAGTTTGAAGTTGTTTTATTTATGACTTCCAGAAGCTGCAACAGATCTTAGCAAAGATGCATGTGTGGGTATTATTGACACGTGCTAAATCCTGGCAGGTTTTAGCCATGGAGATAGAATGGGAACCAGAAATCATATGACCAGATGAATTCACTATACAATCTCGAAATATCGAATTTCAGTATCTCGAGACTGTATAGCCAAAAACCCACAACCGCAAAAATCAAAATTGCAACCATACTCACACCACCACCACACAAACAAACACACATACACCTACCTAACTACACTACAAGAAACAAAGTAACACACACAAACACAACATAACATACATCCCACACCCCCGCTACTTATATATACTAACTCAGATGTCGCACTAAACACACAAACACATAAAACCCACCACTACACACACACGTTAAATTCCCTACCCAGTACCCTTATGAAAACACCACTTACCTGAATCCTCAGCTAAATCCACACACCGCACCACACATCTTGAATGTGACAGCACAACAGCGGATTCGCATTTCCGCATTCGATATAGTGCAGTTTCGTGTAACTGCACTTTTGACTTTACAGTCTTGAGATACTGAAATTCGATATTTCAGTATTTCGAGATTGTATAGTGAATCCAACCAGATTTTTCTGATGTCATTCTGTAAGCCAGCTCTGTAATTATATTTTAATACTAGATGATACTGAAGCCTCAGAGTAGTCTGTTTTTGTAACCTCACAAAGAATGATCTCTCACCCACTTCATCTTGCTTTGACCTAGTAAATGAACCAGGGAGTAGTAATTCTTTAGATCAGTCAGGAAAATATAGTGAGATTAGTTAAGTGCTGTTTTTCTGTATCTGTGTGAATCTACTCCTCTGTGTTATTTTAATATTTCCTGTGATGTAAACTCTGGTGTGTATTGTAAATAGATATTTAGTATTTTCATGTTATTTTAGTATTTATTATTAAATATAGTTAAATTTTTCATTGTGGCTGGTCCTTTAGAGAATATTTTAACCTTTGAGAGTACTCATATCTGTTTGGTGCCTCTGTGGCCACTCCTGAAAGCCTTACTGTACTAATATTAATTTCATTAAGTATAATTGGGTGCCCTTGTAAGAGCCTTAGAGTAGCTGGCTTTGGAGTGTCTGGTGTCAGTAACTACCTTGTAGTCTTGGCAGAAGGGGGCATAGCTAGTAAATCTGTGCCAACCTTTCAATGTTTTTATGTGTGTCTGTGAAAATAAAATCTCAGAGTGTGTTTGTCAGCTGCTTGGGGCAGGGACATGAAGCACTTGTTTCACAGAGATGGTGCTGGAGAATTTTGCTTTGACACTCTGCTGAGGACTCAACTCTACAGCTGTGCCAGAGGGGAGTTTCACTGGGACACTGGAGACAAGAGAAAGAAATCCAGACCCTGGACTGAGTGTGTTCTCTGTGTGCTCTTAAGGGAAATTGTGCTTGATGCAGAGAGCTGCCTCTGGAAATACTGTGTGTGTATCTATTTTTGCTCCAAGTGAACGTCCCTGTCCAGTGTCAGTGCTGAGGATTCAGGCTCCTTGATTACTGGCCCAGAGAGAAAGGGGACATCAGAACAACCCTACATGACCCATCTACTGGATGTGCCCTGCCACCATGACAGAACATTATGCTTTATCATAAACTCCATAGTAACCACTAGGTTTCCACAAGAGGTAGCCACATTATTGCCATGCAAAAAGCTCAGACTTTAGGCAAGCCATCATTGTCAGAGTCGCACATCACTTGACCCAGATGTATAAGCCTAGCCCATTCCATATTCATGAATGTGCATGATTATCCTCTGAACGACTGAGCAGCATGGTAAGAAGAGTGTTCTAATTTGGGCAAACATTGTGGGTGACCACGGAATATGAAATGCTGTAAGGATAGTGATGTGCCCTTGTTCTAATTTGCCTGTTAACAAAGTTCTGCTCATGGCAATTTGTTTCCTTTGGGTCGGACTTATCCCTCCCATCACTGCCTTGAGTGATTCATGATGATTACCTTGTTAGCTGTAGTTCTTTTTTACTGCAGAGGTGTTGTGTGTATTATTTGGAAGACGTGGATCCTCCAGAGGCACATAAGGTTGTTGTATTATGCCCTGATGTTCCACACCTCCAGTGCAGCATGCTCTTCCTTGACTGGACATCTGCTGTGTGAGAATTCACCAAGTTACTACTACTTTGTGGCAGAAGTTCTGCTTTGTGGTAAATTACAACCTCGTAATGCTTCTAACTAGAATGGTTATTTTGCCTTTATTTGATGGCAACAGCAGAAGTTGGCTTCTCTACTATACCTGTTGTGGCTGTCCAAAAGCTGGTAACTCTGTTCACAGTGGTAACAAAATGAAGTCAGGCTGACAGTATCAACGTACTGCTTCGTAAGGATGACACAGGCACCAAGTAAGTTATCCACTGAGATGCACTGCAGTTAACTTGTAGGCATTTGAACTGTAAATTCAGAGTATTAAGACTGTAACTGATAGTCTGGTCGCAGAAAAAGTCAGAGAAAATGCTAACATGCAGCTTAACCACCTCTTCTGACATCCACACCTTCTGTCATGACTTGCACACTGAACCATTATCTGCTGTGAATGTAGTACTGGGGACTTCAGTCTGTAAACCTGTGTCGATTTATCAGTTTCATGTCGTTTGTGCAAGCAGTATAGGAAGGCTATGGCTCCATCATCATGACCAGACTTTAATATGCTGAAATTAAAAATGGCTGTTCTCTAAAGGAAGGGTCACTTGAAACAGAATTCTCAGCATTGCAGATGAGCATACTTATCTTTTCCACTGGAACAATGTAACAGTAACAGGAAAAGTGGATGGTAGTAGTACTTTCTGTAGCCAGGTGCTGTGAAACGCACTGAATTTTCTACCTTAAAGATATGGTACATTAAACAAACACAGAACATTACCTTCTAGCATGTGCTGCAGTATAATGACACGAGGTTTATGAACTTGGATCAATTTATAGCCTACTGCTCAGAGCATAATAACTAGGCTGGAAGTGATTTGTAGAACTGATCATAAAGCTGGGTCACAGATCTGAACTCTGTACTTTTAGGAGTATTTAAAATTAATGAACAGAATCTGCTATCACAAAATGAAAACAGAAAGATGCCACAATAATCTAACAGGACAAACAACATGCATTTGTTTAGAAATCATTTCAGAAATGTGCAGATATGGGGAGGTGAACACAAAACAGGGTTTCTGTATGAAACGAGATGGAGTCTGCACATACTGTATAGAAGAGAAATTTAATGTTTCAGTTCAAGTCCTGAGTTGCTTTAACTTGGTGAGAAAGTGGGTTTTAGTTCACAAGTTATTTGAATTCAGCTACATGAAGAGCAGTTCTGTTTATCTGAATTCTAGATATGACATGTGCAACCCATGTGTATCTGAGCTGAAAAATGTATGAACAGCTTGTAGAAGTTGCATGGAGACATGGATTCCTGTTGAAATTCCAAGAACCACAGATGATCTTCTTGTTTCACTGTTGCAGTCATCACACTTGGGTTATCTGCCTGCAGGTAGCCCTCAGTCGGCCCGAATACCAGAGACTAGTATTTCTGCATTGGTTGCTGTCGCTCCAGGATTGATGTCAGGTCGTCAGGGGTATAAAAACAGGCAGCCGATGTCATTACATCAGTCTTTCTTGCCGAAGAGCCCAAAGCAGAAGAAGTTCACACGAGTGCTGGTTACCCACTACCTGAGTTTTCGTTTCTGAACTGCATCATCATGAAGTCTTCTAAAGTTAAGTACCCAGTTGGGGATCCTTTTTTCTTGCTCTAACCGATGTCAGAAAAAGTTAACAATTGTCTCACCTGTGGAAAGCAAATACCACACTAAGATTTCCATTCTTACTGCATCACCTGTTTAGGCCCAGACCACGGCATTCCTCACTGTCGATTTTGTGCTTTGTTCAACTCCCGGACTATTCGTCATTGGGCCCTTGTCGTCGCTAAATCCTTTCGATCTCCGTATTCCAAAATGGCTTCGGTAAGCCATCCTACTATCAATCTTCCGAAAAAATGTAAGGATAAAGACAGAGACAGACTGCATAGGTCCAAAACTGCCGACGACACTTCGTTAAGTTAGTTGCCAGTTTGCCGGTACTCAGTGAGGCACTTTCGCAGTCCCTTATGCCCGCTTCGATGGATTCGCAGGCCACTACCGAGACCCGAGTCCAGTATGCCATGAGACTCTTCTTTGACTACGGTACCTGTGGATGTCTCTACCTTGGATGGGTCCAGAGCCGCTGTGCACGCACCGGCTTCTGAGGAAGATGTTCTTCGTGTTTCACTGTTGCAGTCATTACATTTGGGTAATCCTGCTGGCAGGTTGCCCTCAGTCGGCCTGAATTCCAAAGTCTTGGGTCCTGCATCAGCTGCTGTCGCCCCTTCCCTGACGTCAAGTCGTCAGGGGTATAAAAGAAGCAGCCGACACCGTTTTCTTCAGTCTTTCTTGCCGCGCGGTGCCCAAAGCAAAAGTAGTTCACAAGTGCCAGTCAGCCGACTCCTGAGATTTTCTTGTTCGAGTTTCAGACCCAAAGGCTTCAGTAAAGCTACGTACCCCGTTGGGGAAACTTTTTTCTTGCTTCAGGCCGATGTCAGAAAAAGTTAATAATTGTATTTCTTGTGGAAAGTAAATACTTCATAAGGACTTTCATTCTTACTGCATTCCTTGCCTAGGCTCTGATCACAATGTTTCTGGCTGTCAGTTTTGTGCTAGATTTAACCAACGCACTATTAAGCGTCGGTATGATTTTGCTTTAAACAATTTTGGATGCCGGTTTAATTATCCAGAAATGTCGTCGGATAGCCATCTGACTACCAGAGTTCACAAAAAACGCAAAGAAAAGGAGAGAGATAAGCAACCGAGGTCCAAAACCAACGACAACGCTTCTCCTAAGCCAGTCACCGGTTCTCAGTGAGGCGCTTTCACAGCCCCTGACACCCACTACTTTAGAGTCGCAGGCCGCTACTGACTCCCACTTGGAGTCGGCTATGCCGCTGGAAACTCAAGGTATTGGATCCTTGGACACTATTCCCTCAGTTGGGTCCGGAGCCGCTGAGCAGGCACTGGCTTCTGAGGGTGTATTCAGACCTAAACATCTTTACATTAAAACGACTTCAGCTAAAAAAGGCAAAGACTAAAGCACCTTCTAAAGCAAAGAAACAAACTCAAGAGCCACGTGGACAGGCCTCTATGCCCAAAAAACAGATGCTCAAAATGGCCGAAGACTTGATTACCTAGATCAGGGGTTCCCATCTCCCTCCTGATAAGAGGCCTAGGCAAGAGACTGACTATGAATCTTCAGATCAGGTTTCTATTTCTTCTGATTCCTCTTCTGATCAGGAATATTCTCTTCCCCCCATGAGGATTCTGATGCTGAGGAATCTATACCTTCAGTTTCTCCTCCAGAGGACTATTCTTTTGGGAAAACCTTGCATACCATGAGGGAGCATTTCCACTGGGAGAGCCAAGATTTTTCAGAATCTAAAAACAGGCTCAGGGATTTCCTTTTACTACCTCAACACAGGCCTCTAGCCATTCTACCTGTTAGACATTGTAGATGATGTGTTTTCGGAGACCAGTCTGACTCCTGACTCCTTACCTCCAGCTCCTGTTAAGCCTGACCGATATTACAGGGTTCCTGACTCTCATAAATTCCTTTTTAAAAACCCTGCTGATGACCCAGAAACTATTTCATAGGGTCCCAAAGGAGTTAAGGCTTCCGCTGCAAAAAACCCTACCCCCTCTGACAGGGATTCTAGGTGACTGTAAGGGCCTTAAACTGTCAGTTTCATATGCTCAAATATCAGCAACATGTCATGGCATTGCTTAAACAGAAAATGTTGTTAAACTCTGAATGTGCATAAAACAAGGAAATGCAGGATTTATTGCATGCAGCTGAACAAGTTGGAAAGCATACTTTGCAATGTGGTTTTGATTCTTTGGAGGCCTCCTGCAGTGCCGCAGTTATGGGTTCTGTAATTAGGAGGCATGCTTGGTTAAAGGAACAAAATCTGCCTGATCATGTCAAAGTTAAATTATTAGATGCACCTTTACAGCATGATACTTTGTTTGGTGTTAAGGCAAAAGAGGTGTTAAAGAAAATGGAGGACAAAGCTAAATCTATGCAAACTGTCAAAGATTTTTTTACAAGTACAGCCACCTAGGTTTAGTAGACACTGGCCTACAAAGAATTGGTCCTTTCCTGTGTCAGACAGACCTCAAAGGGGCAGATCCAGACTCCCTAGAGGCAGATCCCAGGCACAAGGTTCATACAGTTCAAAGCAATGGGGTGCGTCTACCTCCAAAGTTGGAGAAGACAAATCACAATCATAAAGGAAACAGTCCCAATGACTTCCTCCTGCCAGCACCAAGCACTTATATCCTGGCAGCACCCTTAGGGGGGAAATTAGCACTTTTTTCTCAAAATTGGCACATTATAACCCAGGACAAGTGGGTTCTAAATATAGTGTCGCAAGGCTACAAGTTCCATTTCCATACCCTGCCAAAGGCAAATGGCTGGCCAGATCTGCCAAAAAATCAATGAGCAGAGGCGCAAAAACAAGTCTCATCACTCATGGACATGGGGCCATTCAACAAGTACCAGAGCAAGAGCAGGGCCAAGGATTTTACTCAAGACTGTTCTTGGTACCCAGAATGGACAAGGCCTGGAGACTAATACTGGACCTGTCTATTCTGAACACATTCCTGGATATTCCAAAATTCAAAATGTTGACTTTGCATCAGCTTCTGCCCATGCTGGGCAAGAATGCTTGGCTTGTGACTTTAGACCTAAAAGAGGCATACCTGCATGTCCCAATCAGACAGTCATGCAGAAGATACCTCAGATTCAAGGCTAGCTCAATGCATTACCAATTCTCTACACTGCTCTTTGGCTTATCTACTGCGCCCAAGGTCTTTACAAAGTGCCTGGCATCAATAATTGCATTCTGTAGACAAAGAGGAATACAAATATATCCTTACTTGGACGACTGTCTAGTTCAAGCAGAGAACAAGGACATTTTTCTACAGCATCTGGCATTTGTGAAAAGACTTCTAACATGCCTAGGGTACACAGTCAATGAAAAGAAATCAAAACTAGTACCCTCTCGAGATAATATTCCTGGGTGCAAGCTTAATTACACCTGCCCAGATGGCATATCTCACGCCAGACAAACAAAGGCAACTGACTACCTATTTCAAAATGTTGGCAACAAAGGCCCAGTTATCTGCAAGAAAAAATCTGCAGGCTTTGGGCTTCATGGCATCCTGTATCCTACTAATTCCATATGCAAGACTGCATATGAGGAAACTTCAATGGTACCTAAAAAGTGTTTGGACTCAACATTGCCACAGCCTGGAAACAATGATTACTCTCATTCCCTGCCTGCAACAGGAGTTTCGATGGTGGGCGAAGGCTTGTCACCAGAACAAGGGACAGCCATTCACATTACCCCCAGCCAGGCAGACACTAACCACGGATGCTTCAGATTATGCCTGGGGAGCCCACATGGCAGGAAGAATCATTCAGGACACATGGTCCTCAAACCAAATGCATCTACATATCAATCAAAAAGAGATGCTAGCTGTTCAAAATGCCCTGACAGCCTTCAAGGACCTACTTCAGCCGGGACAACTACTGATAAAGACAGACAGCACCACAGTCATGTGGTATATAAAACAAGCAGGGAGGCACACATTCTTACCCCCCTTTGCAGACAAACCATGACTTTGTGGGACACAGCATTGACTTACCAAGTACATTTGCAGGCACAATTCCTGCCAGGAAAGGAAAACACTCTGGCAGATGAACTAAGCAGAAACCTCATGGATCCCCACGAGTGGCAGCTGGATCCACAAGTCTTCAGCATGATAACAAGGAAATGGGGATGCCCGGACATAGATCTATTTGCCTCTCCTCACAACTACCAAATAAAAAGATTCTCCACAAGGACTTATCACAGACAAGCATTGAAAGTGGACGCCCTATCTTTCAGCTGGAAAAACCTATCAGTATATGCCTTTCCTCCACTGCCTCTCCTCCCCAAGGTACTCCTAAAGGTCAGACGAGAGAGGCCAAAGATGATAATGATTGCCCCAGACTGGCCCCGCCAGTACTGGTAGCCAATCCTAAGGAACTTGGCTCAATGCCCAGCTTGGACCTTACCTCATATACCTCCTCTACTGTCCCAGCAAAACAATCAGATCCTGCACAGCCAACTCAGTACTTTAAACCTGGCAGCATGGCGAATAATGTAGTGATACAAAACACACTTCACAGTAAAGCTGTGATGGATGTCATTTTGGAAGCCAGAAGGCCTAGTACTAGAAAATCTTATGCTGGAAAATGGAAGAGATTCTGTGCTTGGAACCAGGCACAAGGAACTGATACAGCTGTACCAAATATTCCTCAGATTTTGCAGTACTTAACTGAGATGCTGGACAAAGGCCTATCTTTTTCATCATTTAAAATTCATGCCGCTGCCATTTCTGTTCATTAAAATACAGAAACAACAATATTTTCTTATCCTTTATTAAAGCAGTACCTCAGAGGAGCCAAAACCTTAAGGCCTCCAAGGAGATCACCAATACCTGCATGGGACCTCAACTATGTCTTGGAAAAACTCACCCTGCCTCCTTTTGAGCCAGCTGCTACTGCTGATATAAAGTTTTTATCTTGGAAAGCAGCTCTGCTCCTAGCAATAACTTCTGGAAGACAGGTTTCAGAGCTACAGGCACTCATGGCTGTGGAACCTTTTATCATGTTTTATCCAGACAGGGTCTCTCTGAGGACAAACCCAACATTTCTGCCTAAGGTGGTGTCCAGTGTGGCTCTTAACCAAACTATTCATCTGCCAACTTTTTATCCAAATCCACAGAACAAGGGGGAGAGAATTCTGCATTCTTTGGACGTACACAGACAGCTTAGATTCTACTTGGACAGAATCAAAGTTTTCAGGAAGACAGAGCAATTGCTAGTGGCATATGCTGCAGAATCACAAGGAAAGGCGATCTCAAAGCAGACTGTTTCAAAGTGGATAGGCCACTGCATTCTTTTCTGCTATTTACACAATGGCAAGCCAGTGCCTAAGGGCATTAGGCCACATTCAACCAGAGCTGCAGCCACTTTAGCAGCCTTTCTCAGGGGAGTACCAACCCAAGACATATTAGAGGCTGCTACTTGGAGTTTAGTGCACACCTTTACAAAGCACTATCATCTGCCACTCTACTCTAAATCCAGGGCAGGCTTTGCCTCTGCAGTTCTGCAGGGCCTCATAGCCACTCCTAATGCTGTTTAGCCCCAGCCTCCCAACCATAGCTTTGGGACTCTACCCAAATGTAATGACTGCAGCAGTGAAACACGAAGAACATAGTACAGTTGTGTACACTTACCATAAATGTAGATGTTCGAGTGTATTCACTGTTGCAGTCCAGGTTACCCACCCGCCATCCCCCTTTTTTCTGCTGGAACTTTTCTATCCTTCTCTGATTTATACAACCTATGTAGTGTATTTGCTTGTAGATGAAGGTAAAGTTTATATTGGTGTATGTATTTTTATATATATATAAATTTTGGCTACCCTTTTAGGGGTCAGCTGACATTTGGGGCAAGAAAAACTGAAGAAAATGGCATATGCTGCTTCTTTTATACCCCTGACGACCTGACGTCAGGAAAGGGGTGACAGCAGCTGACGCAGGACCCAAGACTTTGGAATTCAGGCCGACTGAGGGCAACCTGCCAGCAGGATTACCCAAATGTAATGACTGCAACAGTGAATACACTCGAACATCTACATTTATGGTAAGTGTACACAACTGTACTGTCTTTGCATTACAGTTATTCGGCACAAACCGACGATTTTCGCATCTTCATTACTGTTGAAAACTACCAGTTTTCTAAAACCAAGAGTACAAGCTACGCCTAAAAAAACGACGACCCAATCTGAAGCACCTGCTTCCTTGCCACAATCTCAAATGCTTAAAATGGCAGAAGACCTGATCGTGCTGATTAGGGGAAGCCAGCCTTCCCCTGCTAAAAGAAAAAGAGACCTGTCCCCAGCAGCTTTAACTGACCAAGAGTCTGATGACTCTGAGGATTCTGAATATGAAGACTTGCTTTTATCTGCTTATGAGGATTCAGATGCAAAGTAATCCATTCCCTCTGCTTCCCCTCCAGAGGATTTTTCTTTTGGTGAAACCCTACATACTTTAAGAGAGCATTTCCACTGGGAATGCCAGGATTATCCTCGGTCCAAAAAGAGACTCCGAATTTTTTAGATTTGCCGCAACATAGACCTTTAGCTATTCCTCCAGTTCTGGATGTTGTGGATGATGTCTTTATGGAATCCAGTCTAACTCCTGATACTTTACCCCCTGCTCCAAGGAAACCAGACAGGTACTACAGAGTCCCTGTCTCTCACAAATTTCTTTTCAAATATCCTACTGCTGACCCAGAGGTCATTTCGCAAGGGTCTAAAGGTATAAAAGCAACTACAACTAAGAATCCCACCCCTTCAGATAGGGATTCCCGAGCTTTAGACAGATGGGGTAAAAAAGTATACACCTCTGTAACTCTCGCCATTAGGGCATTGAATTGCCAGTTTCACATGCTGAAATACCAACAACATATTATGGAACTTATTAAGCAAAAATCATCTACTTTTACGGACTGTGCAGAAAATAAAGAATTACAGGAACCAAACAACATAACCGAGGTAAGGTGCCTGAATAGACCAGGAAACCAATTTCAAAACCAAAACAGGCACCAATAGAAGTGGAATAAATGAACAAAAAAACTTTAGTGGAAGTGACAGCTGATTTATTCAATACATAAATGCACAAACTTCACGGCGTTTTCATCCACTGGACTTCATCAGATGTATTAAGTATTTTAAGCTGTAGCTTACCTATTTATAACCCCTCCCACCATTAATTAATTAACAATTTAATAGTTTAATTCAGTAACTAGTTAAAAACAATTAAAGTAAACGCATCTAACATCATTTGTTCCTATATACACTTGCTTTAGAATGTAATGTTATAATGTAAACCAAGTGTATAAAAAAGAACAGGAAAGTCAGAAGGTGAAGGATATGTTTTTGGCTAGGAAATATCCTGCACAAATGGTTGAGGAGGTTATGGTGGAAGTAAAAAATGCTAGAACCTCTAGATTTGCCCCAATTTTGGGATGTGAACTGGTTGAGGTACAACAAGGTCGGAAGACTGAGGGGACATTTGGGGGTAATTATGTTTTGTATTTTAATCAGAATACCCCTAAGATTAGAAATATTATTACACAACATTGGGATAGGTTTAGCTGCTACTCAGAATTGGAGAATTTATTTAAAAATCCATTATGATTCACTTACAAAAAAGGTAAAAATCTTAAGGAACTGTTGGAGAAAAATTACAAAAGACCTACCGGAAAAAAGTTAGGTACGTTTAAGTGTGGAACATGTGCCCAATGTCCATATATTTTGAGACAGGACTCGGTATACATTCCGGATAGGCAATATAAGATTAGGAGCGGCAGCTTTTCCAATTGCAACAGTGAAGGCTTGCTATACCTAGCCCTATGCAAAACATGTGGTGCGTTTTATGTTGGAAAGACCACTCGGAAACTGAAAAGAAGAATATATGAACAGTTAAATGCCATCAGGGCACATGATAGCAATAATGCAATATACAAACACACTTTGACATGTGCTGGAGCAAAATGTTTTTTTTTGTTATTGAAATGGTACATCAAGACAATAGGGGGGGACCTTGGGAGAATAGGATAGAAGTTATGGAAGTATACTGGCAGTTACTGCTGGAAGCTAACAGATTCCCAGGTCTTAATGAGCATATATCTGTTACCCTCATTTTAAGGATGAGGGCAGCTAAATTATAGGGTTTGTTACATAAACTTAATTTAAATCATTCTTTCTATTCATTGTTTATACTAAAAGGTTTTAAGTATTAATATTTTGTACATATTTCTATGGACAAGTATATTAATAAGAACATGTTTTTGCAAGTTTTCCTGTATGAAATTCTTTTCAGTTGTCTTTTAAATTAACTTTCAAAGGAACATTTATGGACATTTTAAATGCATCAGATTTTTATTATTTATTTGTTAGTACTTTAACGTGTTCATCAATTTTATATTAATTTGTATGATTGTAATGGTTTTTAAGTGGAAGGTTTTTATACACTTGGTTTACATTATAACATTACATTCTAAAGCAAGTGTATATAGGAAGAAATGATGTTAGATGAGTTTACTTTAATTGTTTTTAACTAGTTATTGAATTAAACTATTAAATGATTAATTAATGGTGGGAAAGGTTATAAATAGGTAAGCTACAGCTTAAAATATTTTATACATCTGAAGTCCAGTGGATGAAAACGCAGTGAAGTTTGTGTGTTTATGTATTGAATAAATCAGCTGTCGCTTCCACTAAAACATTTTTTCGTTCATTTATTCCACTTCTATTGGTGCCTGCTTTAGTTTTGAAAAAGAATTGCAGGAGCTTATGCGTTCTGCAAGCCAAGTCAGCAAGCATACCTTGCAATGTGGGTTTGACGTCCTAGAAGCATCTTGCAGGGCAGCAGTCACTGATTCTGTACTGAGAAGGCATGGTTGGCTTAAGGAACAGACCTTGCCAGACCATGTCAAATCAAAATTACTAGATACTCCTTTGAATAAGGTCAATTTGTTTGGCACCAAAGCAGAAGAGGTTCTAAAAAAGTTGGAAGAAAAAGCTAAGTCTATGCAGACAGTCAAAGATTTTTTGCAGGTGCAGCCTCCAAGATTCAGTAGGCATTGCCCCTTGAAACATTGGTCCTTTCCAGCCCCCTCAAGGCTATCTCAAACTAGACCCAGGAGAAACAGACCCCCCCCCAAATTACAGTCTCAGGGTATGCAGAGATCTAAGCAATGGAGTACCTCCACTTCTAATACAGGGAGTGCTAAGCCACCACCTTATGAAAGAATTCACAATGACTTCTCAACTCCACTCCTCACCTCTGCCCAATTGCTCATGCCCCTAGGAGGAAAACTTGCCCACCATGCAAAAAACTGGACCTCCATCACCAAAGACCGATGGGTCTTGAACATTGTATCCCAGGAATACAAATTTTACTTCCACACACTGCCATCCCCAAAAGGGTTCCCAGACCTTCCTTCAAACCAGTGGGCAGAGGCACAAAACCAAGTTCATTCCCTGCTCTCCATAAGGGCAATTCAACCCATTCCTGCAGAACAGATAGGTCAGGGATTTTATTCCAGACTTTTCCTGGTACCCGGAAAAGAGGGTACATTATGTCCAATCCTAGATCTTTTCATTCTAAACACCTTCCTGGTGGTACCAAAATTCAAAATGCTCACCCTTCAGCAGCTTCTTCCTATGCTGTCCAAAGATGTCTGGTTAACCACCCTAGAACTAAAATAAGCCTATCTGCGCATCCCAATCAGGGAATCATGCAGGAAATAGCTATGTTTCAGGGCAGGATCTATGCATTCTCTTCACTTCCCTTCCCTTTGACTTATCCACTGCTCCTAGAGTCTTCACAAAATGCCTGGCTCCAGCCATTGCCTATTGCAGACAGAGAAACATTCAAGTATACCCTTACTTGGATGATTGCCTGATTTAGGCAGACGGGAAAAGCTATTGCAGCACCTGACATTTGTAAAGAACCTTCTAATCTCACTGGGGTACACCATCAACGAAAAGAAATCAAAACTAGTACCCAGTCATAAGATTGTATTCCTGGGAGCAAGCTTGGACACAGCATCCCACATGGCATTCCTTACTCCAGAAAAACAAGCCTAGCTGACAGACTACTTCACTCAAATGGTCACCAGAACCCAGCTAACTGCAAGAAAAATCCTGCAGGCTCTAGGATTCATGGCCTCTTGCATTCTACTAATTCCATATGCCAGACTGCATATGAGGAAACTACAATGGTACTTAAAAAGTCTTTGGTGCCAACATTCTCAGGACCTGGAAAACATCATACCTTGTCTAAGGACAGAGCTTCTTTGGTGGGCAGCAGCATGCAACCAGAACAAGGGACTTCCCTTTACACAACCCCATGCCACCCAGAACCTAACCACAGACGCATCAGACTATGCCTGGGGGGCACATCTGAACAACAAGTGCATTCAGGGCCACTGGAGCCCAAGTCAAATTCATCTGCACATCAACCACGCTCTGACAGCTTTCAGATCCCTACTCTCACCAGGACCCCTGCTAATAAAAATGACAACACCACAGTTATGTGGTACATCAACAAGCAGGGGGGAACCCACTCTTACCCGCTGTGCAGGCTAGCCATGACCCTGTGGAACATGGCCATGGGCATGCATATTCATGTGCATGCTCAATTCCTGCCAGGCAAACAAAACTCTCTGGCAGACTACTTAAACAGAAATCTCCTAGACCCACACGAGTGGCAATTAGATCCGAGCACTTTCAACCTTCTAACCCAGAAATGGGGGACCCCGGTGGTGGACCTTTTTGCCTCCCCTTACAATCAACAGATCAGCAAAATTTGCACCAGGACAGCTCACAGCAGGGCCTGAAAGTGGATGCCCTATGCATCCAGTGGGTAAACCTCTGAATCCATGCTTTTCCTCTTCTGCCTCTTCTTTCATGAATATTACTCAAGGTAAGACAGGACAGACCAAGGCCAATCCTGATTGCCCACACTAGCACTGGTAGCCACTTCTGCGCAGCCTGTCACCAATGCCACCTTGGCACCTACCCCAGATCCTAACCCTCCTCACTCAGCAGGAGGGACAGATCTTGCATCCCCAACTGCAAACCCTGAACCTTGGAGCCTGGCTTATTCCTTGAATTCTCCCCCTGTGACCACCCTAAGTAAGCAGGTGCTGGATGTCATTCTTGAAGCCAGAAGACTCGGTACATGGTAATCCTATGCTGATAAGTGGAAAAAGTATTGTTCCTGGATTCAGTCTAAAGGAGCGGACACAGCACTGCCCTCCTTACCTCTAATCCTGGATTAATTAGCAGATTTACTCCATGGAGGCCTATCCTTTTCTTCCATAAAGATCCATGCCTCTGCCTTCTCGGCTCCTTACAACACTGTGCCACCTCTCTTCTCTCACTCCCTCATCAAACTGTTCCTGTGAGGGGCCAACAACTTAAGGCCACCTAGGAGAGTTCCCACCCCTGCTTGGGACCATAACTTTGTACTGGAAAAGCTCACGCTACCCCCCCCCCCCCACTTTGAGCCTGCAGCGTCAGCAGAGTTAAAATTCCTCTCTCGGAAAACAGCCTTGCTTCTGGCCATCACTTCAGCTAGAAGAGTGTCTGAGTTGCAAGCACTTATGGCTGTGGAACCCTTCATTATTTTTCATGCTGACAGTGTCTCCCTCAGGGCTAACTGTACTTTTATGCCTAAAGTGGTGTCCAGTGTAGCTGTCAACCAAGTTATCCATTTGCCAACCTTCTTTCCTAATCCTCAAAATAAAGGGGAAAGGATCCTGCACTCTTTAGACATGCACGGACAGCCCAGATTCTACCTTGATTAGGACTAAGCCCTTCAGGAAATCTGACCAGTTACTAGTCAGTTTTGCACCAGGAGCAGAGGGCAAGGCCATATCTAAACAAACAAGTTCCAAATGGATAGCACACTATATCCATTTCTGTTACAAACACCATGGGAAACCAACCCCTCAGGGGGTCAGAACGCATTCCACTAGGGCAACTTCTATCTCTACAGCATTCCTCAGGGGTGTCCCTACCAGGGACATTCTGGAAGCTGCTACCTGCAGTTCTGTTCACACCTTCACCAAGCATTATCACCTGCCTGTCGTTTCCAAATCCAGGGTGGGTTTTGCAATAACAGTTCTACAGGGCATACTAGCCAGCCCCAGCTCTTCTCAACTGCCTCCACCCACTCTTCAGCTTTGGGAATCAACCCAAGTGTGATGACTGCAGCAGTGAAACATGAAGAACATAATACAGTTGTGGACATTTACCATAAATGTAGATGTTCGAGTGTATTCACTGTTGCAGTCCTGGTTTCCCACCCTCCAGCCCCTTGTCTCTCTCTCTCTCTCTCTCTTTCTCTATCTTTATTACTCACCCTTTACAGGGCTGTTGGTATTTACTTTTTACTGGTGGTGTTTTTTCTACCATAACTTAGCTCCCTGTTGGGGGCTCCTGACATTTGGGGCAAGAAAAACTGATGTAATTGCATTGGCTGCCTGTTTTTATACCCCTGACGACCTGACATCAGTCCTGGAGCATCAGCAACTGACACAGAAATACTAAGTCTCTGGTATTCGGGCTGACTGAGGGATACCTGCAGGCAAATAACCCAAGTGTGATGACTGCAACAGTGAATACACTCAAACATCTACATTTATGGTAAGTGTACACAACTGTACTTTCTTCATGTTTCACTGTTGCAGTCGTCACTTGTGGGTTTTCCCTGCTGGGTAGCCCTCGGCCGGCCCGAATACCATAGTAAAGGATTTCCCTCCTACGTCGGCTGTCTAGGTGCAGAGGCTGACATCAGGTCATCAGGGCTATAAAAAGAGACAGCCGACATAATGACATCAGTCTTTCTTGCTGTGGAGCCCAAAACAGAAGCATTTTTGCTAGTGCGTTGGTCAGCCGTTGCCAGAGTGAGGGAGACACCATCTAAAGCCAAGTATCCCATTGGGGGAACCTTTTCTATGCTTTATCCGATGTAAGAGAAAGTCAGTAACTCTCTCAATTGTGGAAAACAGATCCCACACCGAGACTTTCATTCTCTCTGCATCACCTGCTTAGGCCCAGACCACGACATCCCTGGATGTCAGTTCTGTGCCTTGTTTTATTCCAGAACTATTAGAAGAAGAGCTGAAATTGTAGCTAGACACCGACTTTTTCTCATCGCTGTATGGCGTTGGTGAGTCAGGCTGCTGTGGAATTACCTAGAAAAAAGAAAGATAAAGAAAAGGATGGGCCTCACAAAGTTAGGCGCATGGGCGACTCCGATCTGAAGGCAGCCAGCTACAGTTGCTGAAATCAATGAGGCACCTTCACAGCCCCTGACGTCAGCCGGCGAACTGTTGCAGGCCTCTACCGAGACCTGCTCGGAGTCTGGTACTGCCGCTGGGTCCATCTTCTCCTGCAAGGGTGTTGGCTTTCTTTCATGTGGTTGGGTCCGGAGCTGCTTCGCAGGCACTGGCTTCCTCAGAGACAGTTCTGATGACCATGCCGCTGGTTAAGCTAACCCTGTATAAGGCCTCTGAATCCTCTAGGCCCAAGTCCAAGCCTACCTCTAAAGAGACCGCATCTCAGGGACCCAGTCACCGGCCTCCTCCCTCAGCCTGCCATGCAGCCCCAGCAGCTGCTCAAAATGGAAGAGGATTTAATCACCCTTATTAGGAGAAGCCAACCTACCCAAACCACCCCTGCTAAAAGGAAAACACTTCTCTTGAGGCCCTTTCTGATCAGGACTCAGAAGAATACATCCTGGAAGATTCTGACACTGAAGAGCAAACTTTGGCAGCTTTTGAGGACTCTGATATTGAAGACCCTGTCACTGCTTCCTCCTCTCCTGAGGACCTTTCTTTTGAGGAAACTTTAAATTCTCTTAGGAAACATTTTCACTGGGAGGTGCAGGATTACCCTCAGCTCAGTCAAAGAAGAGACTGAGAGAGTTCCTGGTTATGCCACAACATAAACCTCTGGTCATTCCCCCTGTCCTGGATATGGTGGAGGATGTCTTTCTAGAGTCTGTACTCACCCCTGACTCACTTCCACCTGTCCCCAGGAAGCCAGAAAGATATTATAGGGTGCAAGACAGCCATAAGTATCTTTTGAAAAATCCAACAGCTGACCCAGAGGTTATTACTCAGGGTCCTAAGGGGGCTAGGGCTAATTCCTCTAAAAATCTCATTCCAAATGACAAAGAGAGCAGAGCCTTAGACTAGACAAAAAAGCCTATACTTTGGCTACCCTAGCCATTAGGTCTCTAAATTGTCAATTCCATATGCTGAAATACCAGCAAAATGTACTGGAATTACTTAAACAAAAAGTTTCAACCCTACCAAACAGCAGTACTACCAGGGAACTTGCTGATCTTATTATTTCCAGCTCCCAGGTAGCCAAACATTCTCTGCATTGTGAGTTTGATGCCTTGGAAGCTTCCAGCAGGGCAGCAGTCACTGGCTCTTTGATCAGAAGGTATGCCTGGTTAAGGGAACAACCTTTACGTGACCAGGTAAAATCAAAATTGTTGGATATCCCTCTGGATAAGGACCAGCTGTTTGGGCCTAAATCTGAGGAGGTTGTTAAGAAAATGGAAGACAAGGCCAAGTCTATGCAGACTGTGAAGGAAATTTTGCAGGTTTAACCTCCCAGGTTCAGCAGAAACTTCCCCACTAAGCATTGGTCCTTTCCTGCTCAAAGTCTGTCCAGAGGAAGGCACACAGGGACAGACCTACAAGGCACCAGTCACAAAGCCAGCAGAGATCCAGACAATGTTCCACTGTTATGCCTAGACAGGGGAGTTCTAAGCCCCTTCCCTTTTCCAAGGACTCACAATGACTCTATGCCCCCTCTGCCCCACCGCCACCCACACAGACTAGCAGGAAGACTCTCCTTCTTCCTAGACAATTGGCAGACCATCACCTCAGATTTATGGGTCCTAAAAATCCTTACCAGTGGGTACAGATTCTCTTTCAAAGAAAGCTCCAGATTTTCAGGCTTCCCAGATGTGCCAGGAAATCAGTAGGCAAAAGTCATCTGTCAAATACAAAAACTTTATGCCCAAGGAGCTGTGGAGCCTGTGCCCAAGGAACAGGCTGGAAAAGGATTTTATTCAAGGCTGTTCCTGGTACCCAGAAAGGAGGATACCTGCCATCCCATGTTAGATGACCTATCCACTCTGAACGTCTCCCTCCTGGTACCAAAATTCAAAATGCTAACCTTACAAAAACTCTTACCAATGTTGATGCCACATGCTTCTCTAGTGACCCTAGATCAGAAGGATGACTACCTCCATATTCCCATAAGAAAGTCCTGCCGGAGTTACCTGCGATTCAGAGCAGGGTCACAACACTCTCAGTTCTCTGCTCTGCCCTTTGGCTTATCCACCGCTCCCAGAGTATTTACCAAGTGCTTGGCTCCAGTCATTGCCATTTGCAGACAGAACGTCATTCAGATTTACCCCTACCTAGATGACTGCCTTATTCAGGCAGGCACCAAGGAGAGACTCTTATAGGACCTCACTTTTGTTCAAACTATCCTATCCTCCATAGGCTTTCACTATCAACCAAGAGAAGTCCAAATTTCTTCCCATGAGAAGGTTAACCTTCCTGGGCAATCTTCTGGACACATCCACTCAAGCAGCCTACCTTCCCCAGGAGAAGCAGAGGGTACCTCCACTCTTACTTCACACAGCTGGTCCGCAAGACCCACCTCACAGCAAGGAAATTCCTGCAAGCATTGGGGTACATGGCCTCCTGCATTCTGCTGGTACCCCTAGCCAGATTACACATGAGGAAACCACAATGGTACCACAGGTGCCAACAGTCACTAGAACACCAGCTGCCCCTGATTCCTTGCTTAAAAAAGGAACTCTTATGGTGGGCAGAGGCATGCAGCCAAAACAAAGGCTACTGTTCATCACTTTCCCACAGGGACAGACCATTACCACAGACGCCTCAGACAGCCTGGGGGGCACACCTAGGGAGTATGTGAACTCAAGGCATTTGGGAGCAGGAGGTTCAGGACCTCCACATCAGTCTAAAAGAGATGTTGGCAGTGCACTGTGCAATCCTAACCTTCAAAGAACACCTGATTCCAGGGGTGCTGTTAATCAAGACAGACAATACAACAGTAATGTGGTACATCAACAAGCAGGGGGGGAACTCGCTCTTACCCCCTATGTCACTTAGCTGTGCAAATCTGGCAGTCAGGCTGAAATCTGGGACTGCATCTGATAGCTCAGTACATGCCAGGGAAACAAAACACCCTGGCAGATTAACTAAGTAGAAGCCTTCTGGACCCCCATGAGTGGCAGCTGCACAAGGAGACTGTCTTCATCATCACCCAACACTGGGGGGAATCTGGACATAGACTTTTTTGCAACCCCAGAGAACCACCAGCTAACCAAGTTCTGCTCCAGAGAATACCATCCAGATGCATGGAGGGTGGACACCCTTTCCTTCCACTGGGGAAACCTGTTCATGTATGCTTTCCCTCCTTGCCCCTGTTCTCAAAATCAGGGAGGAAGGGCCAAAGGTAATTCTCATTACTCCAGACTGGCCCAGGCAACACTGGTACCCCTGCTTCTCAGTCTGGCCAAACAACCTCCCATGAGCCTGCTCCTATCAGCAAACCTCCTTACTCAGGAGAAAGGGACAGTACTGCACCCAAGCCTCCCTACTCTCAAGCTGTCCGCATGGCTGATACCCCAAGGGTGGATGACACTACAGCCTTCAGCAGGCAGGTATTAAACATCATCAAGGAGGCCAGAAAGCCCAGCACCAGAAAAGCCTACTCAGCCAAATGGAAATTATTTACTGTCTGGTGCCACAGCAAGGGCATCAACAGCTCTCATGCCACTCTGCCATTGATTCTGGACTATCTGGCAGTCCTCCAAGAACAGGGGCTGTCTTACTCTTCCATCAAGATACATGCCTTAGCTATTTCTGCCTTTATCCAGTTGAATCAGCCTATATTTTCCCACCACCTCTTAAAACTGTTCCTTAGCAGGGTGGCACACATCAGACCACCAAGAAGACTACCTACTCCAGCGTGGGACCTAAATTTTGTCCTGGAAAAATTGATTTTGCCTCCCTTTGAACCAGCTGCTTCAGCTGACCTGAAGTACTTCTCTTGGAAAACTGTGTTCTTGCTGGCCATCACCTCTGCCAGGAGAGTTTCCGAACTCCAGGCCCTTATGGCTACTCAGCCCTTCATTATTTTCCACTAAGACAGGGTGTCACTCAGGAGTAACCCCTCCTTTATGCCTAAAGTGGTCTCAGAGGTCACCCTCAACCAGACCATCCATCTCCCTACTTTCTTTCTTAGCCCCCAAAATAAAGGGGAAAGAATTTTTCATACCTTTCACGTACACAGACAATTTAGATTTCACCTGTATAGGACCAAATCAGTCAGAAAGTCTGACCAGCTTCTGGTTTCTTTCGCTCCTGGGGCAGAGTGGGCCAAACAGACCATTTCTAAATGGATCTCTCATTGCATCCACTTCTGCTATTCCTTTCATTGAAAGAGTCCTCCCAAATCTGTCAGATCTCATTCCACTAGAGCAACCTCTACTTCCACTGCCTTCCTGAGAGAAGTTCCAACTAAGGATATTTTGGAAACTGCTACCTGGACATCTATCCACACTTTCACCAAGCACTACCAGCTGGCTACATTCTCCAAAACCAGGGCAACCTTTGCATCTACATGCCTGCAGGGCATACTGACATCCCCTAAATATGGTGCTTGCCTTTCATTTCTATACTCTTTCCTCTACCCTTTTTCTCCCAAAACATTAAGAAGAGGCCATAAGGTGGCCCTTTGTACATTTAATTTAATAATTAAAGGAAAGTAAATGTCATCCTTCATTTAATGCCTAGTTATTAATAGTTTTAAGCCAAACATGATTGTACTTGAGGATCTTTGACCAAAGCCTTTCATTCATACCTTAACAGACAGGCTGAATTTGGGACATATATTCTTGCAGGTGTCATCTAGAAATTTTCTATTTTAACTAACAGGTGAGCAATTTGCTTCCATCTTTTTTCCCATTATTTGCAGCTATTTGAACATGCAAAAATTTTTTTAGGGGGATGCATATTTTTGTGTAGTATGCATTAATAAGACAGATGTAACGTTACATTTGGCACCCATTAACTTTGAAAACCCAAGGGCAAAAGGAAGCAGTTGAGAAACTGCTAAGTTGTAAGGTTGTTATCAAGTACAGACAAAATAAATTTGAATAAACTGCCAACAGGAAGATCCATTAAAACTTGTAGTCACCATGTCTAATTTTAGTAATTAAGAAAATATATAAAATGATGCAACTTAACATGACAGATACATATGTAGGTTTAACTAAAACTTTTGACTTGGCTAATCCATAACTTCTTAATAAAAAATATATAGAACATAGACTAACTTGTAGTATGGATAGCAGAGTGCACTCAAAGAAAGTGATCTCTAAAGACTGAGGTAGAAAGAGGAAAAATGGATATATACACAGTAGGCTCTTCGGGGGACGCCTTGATGCCTTGCATATCTAGCCACTGTTTGACTTGTTTATATCTTGAAAAAATTTTTTTGTAGTTCTTGTGCAGACATTCTTAAAATGGATTAAAAAACACAGTTGTCTTGACAACTTGGTTCATTTGTCAGATACAAATAATATGAGTTTTGAGGTGCCATCCTTCTGGTGAGATGCTAAATACTGTCAAATTGATGGTGATTAGATAAATTGATGTTGATTAGATAAACGCATTTATTGGAAAGAGTAGGGTTAACATTATGTGATATTATTAAACACACATCATATCTTATATTGGACCACTATCAAGAGAACACATCATTTAATGTCAGCAAAAAAATTACAATAATGTTTAACACATTTTTTCTTACCAGTAATACCAATCTCACATTTTATGCTGTCCTTGTATTCTTGTAACCAACATCTTTATAGTTTCCCTTTCTGTGTTATTATCCTGTTCATACTATATAAAACATTAGCAGTTCAGCCTTTCCAAAGTTACCATCTATAATGTATTCCTTAACTCATTTGCCATGTAAACAAGCTTCTTTTTACATCGTTATTCTGAGTTTTATAGTGTATTCTTCAAAACCCTTATTTCATTTGCAGCATTATGACTATTGTTGTTTGGTATTTTACCCTTTACATTTCCTCACCATACGCAATGCCTTTCCTGAAGTTCTGATTTAGTAAGGGATCTCTTATCCCAACCTCCAGAATCATGCTCCAAGTTATTCTTCCTCATTGTAGCCTGTCTTAAATCTTTTTTTATAGAATTTTTTATAGAACTGGCCAACTAGGAGCTATGCAATAGACTTGCCATACATGTCAATCAGAGCACCTCACTGCCCCTCTTCAAGAGAAATCTTGATGAGTGGATGGGAAGTAGTAAATTCACCTCTGGGATCACTCCAGTGACTGTACTCGACAAAGGCACTGGGAACTAAGGTTGGGTGGCACAATGCCAGGGTAATCCTATGGGCTAGGCTTGCAAAGGCTCCAGGTCCATTAGCCTAGTACAGACCTATGAACCTATATACAGCCGTGAGGTACATGAAACACAATAACAAATCACAAAACTCATTAGCTGTTTGAGATAGGGATTATACAATCATGATTGTAAAGAAGCAGGGTTCAAGTGACAGTAAATTGTCACAGTATGTCATGTCTTTTTGCAAGAATCTTGTTACACTGCATAATGACTTCATGGTAGGAGGTAGTAGCTTGTACCTGCATTTTTTGGATATTGACTTGATGGTTTACTACTTTGATACAGGACTTTCTTTGCTGATGGTGCAAAAGATGGATGAATATGCATTTGTAATCCGTGATGATTATACTGTAGAAAGGTGGTTGGCCTTTCACAGACACTTTTCAAATATACAGCATAGTGACTTGTCACTTTACTCCTCAAGTACTCCATAAAAAAAATATATATATTTTTGTACTGCAGAAGTGAAAAGTAATCTGTCAGTAATCATTAGTTAACCTTGGATGAAAGTAGATTTTTGCACAGAAACCAGGATATGATGCCCAGTCTATGTACTATGCTGTAGTATAGGTCTTTCTAACCACTCTTCCTTAACACTGTCTTCTGTAGGCACCTCAACAGTGAACACGCACTAGATGACCGCAGCACTGCCCAGTGTCGAGTCCAAATGCAAGTGGTTCAGCAACTGGAAATCCAGGTTTGTACCCTGTCCACTACATCATCCCATAAATGCTGATCTCTACTGCATATGTTCACTTTTCATTTTAGAGGCCAGATTTTATTAGCATATAGACAAAACACACTGTGTGGATTGAAGCTGTCATTACTCCTGTACTGTATGTAGTAGAATTTCTTCAAAAGAAGCTGCTGTTGGCTGGTCCTAGTGTTTTGTGTTTTTTTTTTTTTTTTTTTTTAACTAAGATTGCCATGGATTAACTATTGTTTTGCTACGTATCGAAGATGTGCTATGATATACACTTCTGCTAGACTTAATACAAAGTAAAAAAAAATCACAAACCCAATCCCAGGTGTCTGTGTAAGCACTTTAACAGAAGCCACAATTCTGCTCATAAAATGTAGATTTCAGCTTTGTAGCAAGTGCCATATAACCACAACACACAATGTTTAACATGCTTTGTGATCACAAAGTGTTCCCCATGTGATTAATTGTGATTATGCCTATAAAATTCTGACTGGTAGGTAACTGGGGGAAGAGTCTCACATAACTACACTCAGACGTTTCTGTAATCACAAGTACACATCTTGCTTTGCAATATTGCTCACAAAGCCATAATTGGCTTTATACAAGTACATTTGTGGCTTCTGTTAAATAGTTTACCTGGACATCCAGGGTTAACTCTCTCTCTCTCTGTTTTATTGTGTCTTTGCTTCTGTAGAATGAAGTGCTCTTTCAATTGCAGTGACAAGACACCAGAGTCAGTTGCACTTTTTTCCTTTGTTACATTTCTATTAGATGTTTACTGAGTGGTGCAGAGTGCAACTAACTAGGTGGTGCATGATGGACTGAGCCTAAGGTCTAACAGTAGTAAAACCATAAAAAATGCTGTCTTACTACTTATTTTTGGGTAAATTAAAAAATGATGTTTGAAAATATTCAGTGATATGAGGTGTGCAGTATGCCAGGAGGAAACAGCGAACATAAGGATAGACACTTTACTCCACTATCTGTTTGTTGTTTGAAAACTGGTAAGCCCCTTGGCATGTTTTGTCCAGTAGTCCTGCCTTACAAATGCTTTGCTTTTTTACACTTTTAAATTGCTAATTGACTTGATGATGCTTATTGGGAGTACTCAGCCTGAATTATATACAGCACTCTACATAAACTGCTAGTTCTTTTTGTCGTATCTTTGTTCATGTTTTCACCTTGTTAACTCACCTGCTTTTATAACTTTTCCACTATTCCATGACAGAAAACTTGTTATGAACATACTTATTGGTCCCTAGATTTATAGGTAGGTACTAGACTAGCTGCCACTGTGGGCAAATTTTAAGCTTAGCAAATTTCCATCAAAGGTGAGAATTAAGGGTCTATATCATTTTGTCAAATAGTCTATTCATCAAATCACTATTCATTGAATTCACTTTAGCGAAAGCTGATTTCAGCAATTTTTTTCTCAGGGAAAGGAAGTAGTTGGCCATCATTGAGAATTTGCCTTTTCTCCACTGTAGTGTAATCTTTGAGTTGGTATATTTAGTTAGGAGTGTGTGGGGGTGAAGCCCCCCACTTTGCTGAGTTTTAAATTGTGTAGTGTTTTTGTTACAGTCAGTAGCTGGCCGACTAGTTTCCTTTCCCTTGGAGAATTTCCGCTGGAATGGTCGTTCGGTGAAATGAGCTTTCATTTGTGAGTTCAATGAATAGTGATTCAATGAATAGACTATTTGATAGAGTGGGGACAAAAACGAATCCAAACTGCTATTTACCAAACAAAACGCTGCAGGGTGAAGCGTGGAGAATCCGCTGCTCGTCAGGACAGGTTACAGTAGAACTTGTAAAAAACAGATCAAATCTTCTCACGAAAAATATTTATTCAGTAAAATCCACACACGGAAAAGATAACTGGAATACTTTCCACATAAACAGAGTTGGTTAAGCGCTTTCGACTGGATCCAACAGCCAGTCTTCCTCAGAACTAATGAACACTAAGGAATAAAGAGCTTTATGTTACATCTCAATGGGGCAACAAATACAAACCTTTATTAGGTACACAAGGCTCTGGAAATATTGGTAACACTAGTAATCTTGATCTGAAGTCAAATAGAGTGTGTGTACTCACTTACACGCCCTATGTACACTATGTAAAAGCAATTCTTTTTAGACATTGGGATGTCATAACTTCTAATAATTTAGATGTCAAGATAGGAAATGCACCAAAAATTGTTTATAAGGTGGCACCCAATATCAAACGTATGCTGGAATATGCAGGTAGAGATCATGATACAGTAATTAAACAAAGTGGTGGAAGTAAAAAATGTGGAACATGTCGATATTGCTGTTACATTAATGAAGCGGACAAAATCACTTTGGAAGATATTAACCATACAGTGATTAGATGTTTGAAAGGCAATTGCAATAGTAAACAAGTTGTGTATATTGCTAAGTGTAAAGCATGCAATATGTTTTACATAGGAAAAACAGAAAGGACTATAAAAAAGCGGATATATGAACACATGTACAAAATACGTAGAAAGGATACAAAAAATGCTCTTTATAGACACATCTTAGATAAAGGTGTAGGACATAGTTTTACTTTTGCTATTATTGACCGAATTGAAAAGTTGGAAGGTAATTGGAAGAATTTATTGGCCCTGAAAGAAAGTGTATGGCAAATTAAGACTGATGCAACAAGAAGTCCAGGTCTTAATGACTTCATCAGTATTAAGCCCTTTCTTATTAACACTTGAACATCTTACAATTACAAGATCAGTTGCTCATTTTGTTCCATACCATTAGGGAATCAGTAGCTGGATAATGTATCTATTTATAGAACATATAGATTTTAATATTGAGAATTTGTAGGTCTCACATTAGCTATTATACAGTACCATGCAACCACATTTTCACTACAATGTTTAACAACCTATTAATATTAACATGATAATACTACTATGTTTTTATGTATTAATGTTCGTAACTGGTTCTTTGAACATTTACTTACACATGTAACCTTTGTTTACTTTCGTTGAAAGTCCTTGGTTGAATATACATTAACAAGGTACAAGACATCCTTATTCATGTTTACAAGGAATTTTAATATATTTTAGAGTTTTTAGAAATATTCATTTATGAAGATTAGGTATTATATATATATACATTAGGTAGTCCACAGTTCTATATCAATTTTGTTAGTTTTATTTCAATTATTGGATATATATTTATCTAGTAAATGTATATATTAATATTTAATTGCGTTTAAATTTATGTTTGGGTTCACGGAGAGAAGCGGATGCACCGAACACATTTACTTGTTAAGCGCAATTGCATTGCACTATTTCAATTATTTATGCATGCCCATGTATAATTTTTTATGCATGCATATGTATACTATGTATACTTTGTGCACAGTTGAGTTGTCATCTGAACCATAATGGAAGAAAAGCAAGCTAGTTTGACTGTAAGACATTAGCGGGAAATTAAGCACGTCAGGTGCTGTTTCTATTTGTTGTATCAACAAGTAGCTGTTTCTTTAAACAATGTTAAAACTGTTCAAATATCCGTTTGGCGCGGTTTTTTCAACCGCTGATTTTGCAGCATAAAAGCTCTTTATTCCTTAGTGTTCATTAGTTCTGAGGAAGACTGGCTGTTGGATCCAGTCGAAAGCGCTTAACCAACTCTGTTTATGTGGAAAGTATTCCATTTATCTTTTCCGTGTGTGGATTTTACTGAATAAATATTTTTCGTGAGAAGATTTGATCTGTTTTTTACAAGTTCTACTGTAACCTGTCCTGACGAGCAGCGGATTCTCCACGCTTCACCCTGCAGCGTTTTATTTGATAGAGTGATGTAGACCCAAGAATTAAACCCTGTCTGTTTTGTCAAACACCTTAATCAATATGCCAATCCAGTGAGGTTCATAGGTGAATGCTAGGCTAACCGACCTGAAGACTGAATCAAATCCTGTACCTTGCGTCTGTGAGGTGAAGACTTTAACCATGATGCCCAACCCACTAAAAACATTAGTTGAGACTGGGGCTTTCACTTACATCCTGCATCTTGCCTGAACATTACTCTGATCCTTGTAAAATGTATGACATGTCTGTGTCAGGCCAGTGAAGATTAAACCCACTAGTTAATAAAAGCATTACAGATTTCAGACGTTATTTTACAGAAAATACTAATAAAATGTCATTTTTTTTACCTTCTTGAAGAAACACAACTTTAAGATACCCACCTGAGATAATATTACTTCGTTTTGTAAGATACCCTAGATTTTGGGACTGTGTTCCTGATGGGAGGTGCTACTAATAGAATTGTTGCATACCATAATAATCTACAGTGCTCAGCTACTATGAGGTGACAAACACATGTATAGTTCATTCAGTCACAGTTTGTAATATATATATATGTGTGTGTGTGTGTGTGTGTATACATTATATATATATATATATATATATATATATATATATATATATATAGATGTATGCATATATATATATATATATATGTGTGTGTGTATATATGTATATATATATATATATATATAGATAGATATAGATAGATATAATTTGGGGTTGTTTTCTGCCCTGTCTTGCTGAAATTGCAGTAACTACATGTAGTGCTAGCTGATTTATGCAGAGGGAGTAAAAGGAGCTACAACAGTCAATGGAAGCAGTCTGAATATTTGAACAAGGAGACTAGGCCGACTAATATCTGAGGTTTGGGGAGTAAAGTAGTTTGCCACGGATTACTGAATTTTTTTTTTACCAGCACATTGTGGTTTTGTTTCTTTGTGTTTGCAATTTCTATGTGACATTAGTCAGAACTACTGTCCATCAAGTTGCTTACTATGTATTGACTCTTGTAAGGAATAACAGTCTACAGCTGTGCTACTTAGTAACAGAAACTTGTGGATGTAAACAATGGGTCTGCACCCAAATATGGGAATTTGCTGAACAGCTTAATGCCTGCAAAGTCTGCTAACAATGTCAGAATGTAAGTGAATCACAGTTGTTTTTTCCCCCTAGATGATGTGATTTTTGCCTTTGTGGTGACTGTGTTCATTCACCAGACACATTTTCCTCAGGAGGAAACCTTATCGGTAGTACATTGGGTTCTTAGCTTGTATTTGCAGCTTCTAACTTGCCTACTTCATACATTATTGCAAGTCTGATTTGCAATGAGAAGGCACTGCTCACAGTATCAATGGCTGTGTAAATGGTGGTTATACACGTTGCACACACCCACTGCTGCTGTTCTTGTATAAAAAGTTTGCATGGAACTGTGGCTTGAACCTGGATATGCCTGAGAAAACTGTAAGTTGGTTTTAGGCTTCTGATCCAAGACTGCAATTTACAGTTTCACAGTTCAATGTTCTTAATCTCTTCAGATTCCACAAAGCACTCTTGTATTAAAAAAAAAGTTATTACAGAAGAAGTTGTTTTATGAATGTTAAATATTTAATTGTGTCATAGGTTCATAGGTAAGTACTATGCTAACTACCTTTTCAGGCTATTTTAAGCCTAGCCTTTTTCCCCTTTTTGTGATCTAAGTAACCTATCCCATTTGGGTATAGGTTAGCTTTACCCATCGCATGGTTGGTAATTATATATTACTCCTAGTGAGAGTACCTGGGATGATACCATAGATAATTGGAAGTGACCAATGCATGTGATAAAGCATTTAGGAGCTGTCTCTGCCAATTAATAGTATAAGGGTCAGTCCCGGTGTACATTTTCTGTTTCCCATCCATAGATCTAAGTTTCACTTGAATATTGATAGGAATATACTTTGTTTGATGTGGATGGGAAGTTTGTTCCACAGCAGCTGTATCCTCTGCACAGTATATCTATCCTGCCAAACTATTCTGTTGATGTTGCAGAAGAGGTTTAGATCCCTAGACAGAGCAGCATTTCTGATGCCATTTGACTAGCTGATGTGCAGTAAATCCATCAGTAATGGGTATGAGGATATCTTGTACACCAGATACAGGTCATGTCTTACCAGTCTGCAGGATACTGAATATTGTGTCAGGGCTTTGAGTCATTCCATGTAGGGCATATTGTTTAAGCCTTGCATCCTTTCAGTGAGTTGTCTCTGATGGGCATTCCAGATGTAGTGCACTGTTCCACACTATTGTCTGATAAGCAGGACAAGAAAAATTTACTGAAATCACTGGATGTGTGTCTTAGGGAGCTGTGACTGTCCTGCTGTTTAGAAACAGAATTTGCTCAGTCATCCCTTCTTCTGGAGGTCCTCCTTAGACTCATCTCCTTAGCTCAGACCAGCAAACTTAGCTTGTTAAGTTCTCCCCCTCATTGGCTGGCACTTCGAGTTCCTAGGTCTTTGTTTAAATGCAGGTCACCTGTGTAATGAACAGGGCTTCTTTTCTTTATGCTAACGATATGATGTATTTATAGAAAAATGATCAGTGCTTTATGGTTACAATAGGCTGATGTTGTGCTGTACTTCAACTGCCGAGGTTTCCCCGTATCAGAGAAAAGGAAAATAAAAGATTTTGTTTCTGCAAGATTGTGCAGTGTCAGAGTTGTAATACTTAAGTACTGGTGTTTAGTGGCTGAATCCCTTAACATGGGAGATGCAGAGGTGTTAATATAAGTAGTGAGGGTGTGTGAACCTAACATTTGCAGTGTAGTGCAGCGGGATTTACGTCTCATCAACAATGATGTTTTGAGACCAGGTTATTACACAAGTAGTATTCTCGATTATTTATAATAGAGGAATTGGTTTATGATGACTGACCTTGCCTTGATCACTCATAGGGGAAACATTTCTGTACCATTTGCATGTCTAAATTCAAACTACAATATGCAATATAAAACTGGAAAAGAAAATCATAATTGGGAGGCATGGTTCAAAGAGTGTATAGGGCGGTGGACATGGCAGAGCTGTGGCTGAGGCCTGATGTTCATATGTTATCACAAGAACCATGGGAGGGAGAAAGTAACAGGGGAAAGTCATAAAGCAAGCCCCCCCACACACACAGTTGGATGTGGTCAGCCAAAATCCCCAGAGTGCAGTTAAGATTTGTGTCAGCCACAGCCCTGTTGGAGATAGTCACAGAGGTAGGAGGGGGCTGGCAGACCCATCAGTGAATGTGGGTTACTGAGTTGGAGGGCAGTAGTATAATGCAGAGGGGAGAACCCCCCCCCCCAAAAAAAAATGAAAAAAAGGCCCTTCCTGTTTACTAGGGTAGCTAATTATTGTATACCCCATTATTATAGTATTGCCATTGAAAGAACAAATTTGTCCAGTATGTCCTAAAACAGCTCATGTAAAGTGTATGTATGCCCACCACCATGTATCTCATCTGGAAATGTTCTCTTTGATGTTTATTAATTACCTGTTGCATTTGGTTTATGCTGTTGCTGGACTAGCTAAAATCTTGTGTATATTTTGAGTTTTGCCATTATTTAGTTTATTTTACTTCTCCTGAGTTTCTTCTTTTGTAGCCAGTTGGTTTTCATTCTGGCATTCTGTAAGGATTGGTCCTGTTGCCTCTTTAGCTTGTCTGAAAACATACCAATTTTAGTCAGACATTTTTAATTATAGCAAGCCTGATTTTCATTGATACACACAACTTGCCCAGCTGTTTTGTGTTGTATGCTGTATATGTTATTTCTGGCTCCTGGTCGTACCTGGCTCTTCTGTGCTGACACTTCTTTATGTCTTCAGCCCACAGTTGTTCACTAACCTTGATGTTGCCATGGCCTACCATCTCAAAGACACTTAAAAAGTAAAACAATGGTGTAACCACCTGGTGCAAGTTGCATTTGGTCTCATCCAGCTTAAATACATTTCATCCATTGTTACTTCTACCATTCTTTAAACTGTTCCATAATTAAAATGCTTTGATGTTTACTTTGGTTCACTCCTTCTGTCCTCATCTTAGTCCAAAGTCCAGTCTACCCTGAAACAGCATATCATCTCATGGTTCCCTGCTGTATGTCCAGCCTGCTAGTCTATCTTGTTGCTTCATACATACCTGTTAAAGGAGCTTTCTGCCTCTGTCACCCTGTCTGTCTCTTTCTGCATTGCTTGTTGCATCCTCAGCTTCCTCTACTGACACTTCCACACTGATGTTATTCTTACTTTGTTTTCTACACCACTGCATTAATGTATTTCTTTCAGGAAGACTATCAGATTACTAGTATGCCTGCTCTGTTATTTACAGACTGCTGTTCCATAACTACTTGCCTTTGCTCGGTCATGTCCTTGGGCATGGCCAACTTACCAGATTGCATTACTCTTTCTGCTGTCTTGTCATCTCCTGATAGTATTGGTTTGCCTCTTTGTAAGTTTTCAGCTGGAAATAGCATATTTTCTGTGCGTTAACCCAAGCACTGGCCTCCTTCAAATTGTTGTGCTCCGGATTTATATATCTTTACCACCTAATATTTCATCTTGCTTGAAGAGCAAAGTACTGTTGTTTTTAATTTTTATGCATAATTTCATAGTTCAGTACTATGCTATTAGTCCAGAGGACCCTTACTAGCCTAGCCAAAGCACCCCAAGTTCTAGGTACCCATTGTTATGACTAATTTATACCTAGTTATGATCCTGTTCAATGAGGACTTGAGGGGCCCAGACCTGGTATGTATTTTTGATTGCCCATCCATTCATCTGGGTTACTTAAAGATGATCAGGAAGCTAATTTTCTTTACACCCAAAAGAAGTCTATCCTACAAGAGAGGTTCTCTGTGATGTGTATCTGTCTCAGCAGCATGTCCTATTTATGTTTCATTGGAATTTAAGATCTCTTGAGCAGGTGTCAAAAGTGTTGTTATTTTTGTAGATATGCAAAACGTCACAAGACTAGATCCTTCGAGGCTTTATAGTCTTGACAGAGGTCACCTCACAAGAGTTTGTAGGAAGCAGAAAAGAGAGAGAGATGTTACAGTAAGACCATCTGGTTAGCTTAAGGTGGTCATGATTATGGCTATCTTAATGAGAGAACACTGCAGTCTTTCAAGCTTGGTCATATACTTAAGACACTTACATACCAAAGGGCCATACACTTTATCGACATGATGAAGGAAGAGTAGAGAGAGTGATAAGTCTCTTAGATGTGTAAGAAATATCTCTGGTGTTTAGTCTGGCAAGATAAAAGGATTTCCTAGCAACAAAGTATATGTGATAATGAAAGAGTAGTTCATTGTTAAAGTGCTCAGTTCCCTAATTGCTAAGTCATCTTTCAAAGGGAAGTCAACTATCTGGCATGGCCATGCATCTTCAGTTCGCCTAAGCTCACAGTGGTGAATTTCTTGGCTTTTAGTTTTAGATCAGGTACCACTGTGTCAGTCCTTTCTGAAGCATCTGGAAATTGGATGTGGAGTTATTAATGGTTCCAAGTTTGCAGTCATCTAAAAGCTTGATAAGCCACAGGCCCTTGATGTCAGCCTTGACATCAGAAGTAAATATGAAAGAGAAGTGGTCCAGTGTCTAATCCTGGGGGACACCACTGTTAACTCTTTTTGAAGAGGGTGCACCTCCCATACTTAGACATTGGGTTCTGTCACTTTGCAAGTTTGCTGTACACTGGATAACATAATGGGTTTACATTTAATTTGATTAGCTTGTTGATCATGTCTGAATGTAGGATGGAATTTAAGGCCTTGTCAAGATCTGGGTGCGCATCGTGAACCAATTTATTGGAGTCTAATTTATCAGTGACATGTACAAAGAAGACCACCTGATTCTGTAGGAAGGATCTGCCTTTAAGAAACCCAAACCAGCTTAGGTTCAGAGCTTGTAGAATACACATCTTTGTTAATAAGTTCCATAATGCATTGCATTGGTTTGCGGATAATGGTGGTGAGACTTATAGGACTATAGTTTCTTGGATCAGTGGGTATATCACATTATCCACAAATGTGTCTGCATGTGAGTTGGATTCATAAAGGTGAAACGTGTACTTAAATTTCATCAGGTCATCTGTTAGCTGGATTAAGATGTTCTTCGTGTTTCACTGTTGCAGTCATCACATTTGGGTTATCTGCTTGCAGTAGCCCTCAGTCGGCCTGATTATCAAAGTCATGGGTCCTGCGTCGGTTGCTGTCTCATCTTCCATGACGTCAGGTAGTCAGGGGCCTAAAGCATGCAGCCGATGCCATTACATCAGTCTTTCTTGCCGTGCGGTGCCCGAAGCAGAAGCAGTTCGGCTGACTCCTGAAATGTTCGTTTTCGAGTTTCAGAACCGAAGTCTTCAACTAAAGCTAAGTACCCCGTTGGAGAAACTTTTTCTTGCTCTTTACCGATGTCAGTAAAAGTTACTAATTGCATTTCTTGTGGAAAACAAATACTTCATAAAGATTTTCATTCGTACTGTATTCCTTGCCTTTGCTGTCAGTTTTCTGCCTTATTTAATCAATGAGCTATTCGTCGTCAGTATATTTACCCTTCTAAATATTTCGGTTCTTGGTTCAGTTATCCAGATATGTCTTTGGTAAGCCAGTCGACTACCGGCATTCCGAAAAAACGCAAAGATAAAGACAGAGATAGGCCGCCTAGGTCCAAAGCTGCCGACGACGCTTCTCCTAAGCCAGTTCACTGGTACTTAGTGAGGCGCTTTCGCAGCCCCTGATACCCGCTACTTCAGATTCGCAGGCCTCTACTGAGACCCATTCGGAGTCCAGTATGCCGCAAGATGCTTCAACTGTGGAACCTGCGGATGTATCTACCTTGGATGGGTCCGGAGCCGCTGTGCAGGCACCGGCATTTGAGGGTGTATTCAGGCCTACTGATGTGCATATTAAACCGACGCCACCTTCTTCTTTAAGGCCTAAAACTCAAACCATGCCTAGAAAACAGATGCCCAGACCGCATGCTCAAGCCTCTATGCCTAAAAACTAAATTATAAAAATGGCTGAAGACCTTATTACTTTAATCAGGGGAAGCCAACCCACCTCTTCTAAGAGACCTAGGACTGAATTTGCTTATGACTCTTCTGACCAGGATTCTGAAATTTCTGTTTCTTCTGATGACCAGGATTTACCCTTATCTACCCATGAGGATTCTGATGCAGAGGACTCTATTCCCTCTGCTTCCCCTCCAGAGGATTTCTCTTTTGATGAAACCTTGCATACTCTTAGGGAGCATTTCCACTGGGAAAGCCAGGATTACTCTGATTCTAAAAAGACGCTTAGGGATTTCTTACTCCTGCCTCAACCCAGGCCATTAGCTATCCCTCCTGTACTAGACATTGTTGAGGATGCCTTTTTGGAATCTAGTTTGGCCCCTGATTCTTTACCTCCTGTCCCAGAAAACCTGATAGATATTACAGGGTCCCTGACTCTCTCAAGTTCCTTTTTAAAAATCCTATTGTGGATCCTGAGACCATTTCACAGGGACCCAAGGGCATTAAGGCTACTACTGCCAAAAATCCTACCCCTTCTGATAGAGACTCCAGGGCATGGATAGATGGGGTAAGAAGGTATACATTTCTGCAACCTTGCCCATTAGGGCCTTAAACTGTCAGTTTCACATGTTAAAGTATCAGCAACATGTTATTGGGTTGCTTAAACAGAAAATGATGATGAGTCCTGACTGTGCTGAAAATAAAGATTTACAGGATTTAATGCATTCTGCTGAACAGGTTGGAAAACATACTTTGCAATGTGGTTTTGATTCAGTAGAAGCATTTTGCAGGGCTGCTGTCACTGGGTCTGTACTTAGAAGGCATGCTTTGCTTAAGGAGCGATCTTTGCCAGATCATGTTAAAGCTAAATTGTTGGATGCTTCCTTAAATCAGGACCGCCTTTTTGGCAACAAAGCAGAAGTTCTTAAAAAAAAAATGGAGGAAAACCTAAATCAATGCAAACTGTTAAGGATTTCCTACAAGTACAGCCTCCAAGATTTAGTAGGCATTGGCCTTCTAAGAATTGGTCCTTTCCTGCCCTTCTCAGTCCAAACCCAGGACAAGCAGAACCCCCAGGTTTCAGTCCCAGGGTATGCACAAGACTAAGCAGTGGGGGGCTTCCACTAAAATCAGGGAGTACTAAGACTCCCCCCTATGGTAAGCTGTCTCAATGACTTAACCTTAAAACTCCAAGCACTTCTCAACTGTCTGCTCCTTTAGGGGGAAAGATTGCTCTGCAAGCAAAAAACTGGGAACTCATTACCAACCCCAAACGGTTGGCCAGATCTACCCCCAAATCAGTGGTCAGAGGCTCAAAAGGTAGTACTCTGTCTTAAGCCTAAAGGCTATTCAAACTGTACCAGAAGAAGAAAATGGACAAGGTTTCTACTCAAGACTTTTCCTGGTACCCAGAAAAGACAATTCATGTCATCCTATCCTGGACCTCTCCATCTTAAACACTTTTTTGGTTATTCCAAAATTCAAGATGCTAACTCTTCACCAGTTGCTTCCTTTGCTAGGCAAAGATGCCTGGTTGGCAACACTGGATCTAAAGGAAGCCTACCTGCACATCCCAATCAGGGAATCTTGCAGAAGATACCTATGCTTCAAAGCAGGCGGCATGCACTATCAGTTCTCTGCACTGCCCTTTGGCTTATCTACTACTACGCCAGGGTATTCACAAAGTGCCTAGCTCCAGTCATTGCATTTTGCAGGCAAAGAAAAATTCAAATATATCCATACCTAGATGATTGTCTAATTCAGGCAGAAAGCCAGGACATACTTTTAAATCATCTGGCATTTGTACAAAAGGTGCTCAGTTGTCTGGGGTACACCATAAACGAAAAATCTCATCTGGTACCATGTCAAGAAGTTATATTGCTGGGAGCAAGCTTGAACACAAACTTTCCAGGTGGCTTTCCTCAAACCAGAGAAGCAAATTCATTTGACAACTTATTTCAAACTAATGGCCACAAAGACCCTGCTATCTGCAAGGCAAATACTACAAGTCTTGGGGTTCATGGCCTCCTGCATTCTACTAATTCCATATGCAAGACTGCATATGAGGAAACTACAGTGGTATCTAAAAAGCCTATGGTGTCAACATTCTCAGGACCTAGAAATAATGATTCCTATCATATCTTGCCTATGGATAGAACTCCTTTGGTGGGCAGAGGCCTGCCACCTAAACAAGGGACTACCATTCACTCTACCCCCCTGCTGCCCAAACCCTAACAACAGATGCATCAGACTATGCATGGGGGGGGCTCACCTTGCAGGGAAGTGCATTTAGGGCAAATGGAGCCCAAGTAAAATGCACCTGCATATCAATCAAAAAGAAATGTTAGCTGTACAGAACGCGCTGACAGCATTCAAGGACCACATTCTTCCAGGACAATTAATGGTAAAGATGGACAACACTACTGTTATGTGGTACATAAACAAGCAGGGGGTTACCCATTCCTGCCCCTCTGCATACTAGCCATGGCTCTGTGGAACACAGCTTAGCGCTACCAAGTGCATCTGCAAGCTCAATTCCTGCCAGGAGACTAAGTACACTGGCAGACAAACTAAGCAGAAATCTCATGGACCCACACGAGTGGAAACTGGAACCAGAGACTTTCAACATGTTGATACACAAATGAGGGAGCCC
>NC_056739.1:276573826-276696326 GCF_019279795.1 Protopterus annectens
CTGGAAAAAGTAGTGAAATCTACTGTGGCATCCTCGGCTCCACTGTCCTTGGAGCCGCAGGAAGTTAGTATATTGACTGAATCTGCTTCGGCTCCAAGACCCTCGGAGCCGATTGCGGAGGTGCTAGTTCGGAGCCGGTCTTAAAATTTTAGGCCGGTCTTTCCTCCTCCTAGGTCTCCTTCGGAGAGGAAGTCTAGATCTCCTTCCTTATCTTCTAGGTCCTCCAGGACTCTTTCAGATGTGGATGTAGCTAGAGTGGCGCAGAGACTGCTCCAGTCACCGGTTTTGGCAAAATTGTTTTCAATTCCAGCCCAGTCAGCTCCGGAGCCTGTCACCCAACCAGCGTTGATTCTTCCTCCGATCGAATCTCAGCTTTCACAGCCAGAGTGGTTGGAGCTGTCTGATGTCCCTAGGTCAGCTCCGATGGCCCATCCTGGCTTATTGGCTCTGGCTTCAGCTCCGACTCCGTCGTCTCCGTCCACGGGGTCCAGTACTCATGGTTCCTTGGTTGGACCCGAGGGAGAGGCCTCGGGTCGCTTTTCAGCTCCTAACCTTCCTCTTGGTGCTTCGGCGTGGGGAAGCCTGACCCCTGCTTCGGCTTCAGACCTTGTCCCTTCTTCTCCGAGTTCTTCCACAGCTGGTCGATCTTTGGAGCCGGGGGGACCAGCTTTCGAGACCATGTGGAGCGCACGGGCCAGGTCCTCAGCTACATCATTCGGCGCTGACACTGTCCCCTCCAGCTCTGGTGCGGGGTCTCTGATCGCCCTCTATCTTTCGACAGTGGAGACCCAAGGCCTCAGGATACCCCCATGAGTGGTCCCCATATTTCTGAGGGCCCCTCAGTGTTTTTGCTTGAGGAGCCACTCAGAAAAAGAATGTGCAAGAGGAAGCACATTGACTCACAAGATGAGTCCCTCACATCAGACACCGACCTCGAGGAATCGGAGGGGTCCCCCAAGTCATCCTCTGAGGATGTCTCTTTCACTGACATCCTGGAAATTTTGAAACAGAGGGGTGACTGGCCCTCCAAAGCTCCCTCCGAGGAGTCGGTGTTCCTGAAGGCCTTTGGGGCTCAGCCCTCCGCCTCCTGGGTGTCTCCACCCTTCAATGAACTTTTAGATCTGGTTTGTCGAAGGGTGTGGGAAACCCCTGACTCTGTGGAGCCAATTCCCAGGAGACCCAACAAATTCTTGACCGCCCCCTCTGACAAAGAGTTTTTATCCAAGCAAGTTCCTGTAGATGCCATGGTGGTGGCAGCGGCCACCAAGAAGGAACTGGCTGAGACTTCCTCTACCGTCCATCCTCTTAACAAGGAGTCTAGGACCATGGACCGGTACGGGAAGCGTATGTTTTCTTCAGCGGCCTTTACACTGCGGTCACTGAATTACTTATCTCATTTTACACGGCTCCAAAGAGATCTCCTGGAAGAGCTTGGAGATACTCTACAGGTTAACGTTTCTGATGCGGTGGCTCAAAAGGTCAATGCTTAGATGTTTTCCCTCAACTCCATTGCTAACTCCTCCATGAGGCTGATCTCTTACACAGCCGAAGGAGCGGGTAGGGCACCAAGTTTGGGAGTTGCTCTTAGGAGACACTCCTCGATTCACCTCTGTAATTTTGCTGAGGCCTTCAAGTCTACATTCACCAATGCCCCGTTTGATGGTTCCTGCTTATTCGGAACCAAGGTGAAGGACACTCTCACTAGGCACGAGCAAGAGGGAAAAACTCTTGTCTGCTGTGGGAGTCTATTTTTCCCTACCCTCTAGGCCTTATCCCAAGACCCAGAGGGGTGGGAAGATGTGGTTCAGAAAATCGCAGAGGTTTTTTCATGATGCACAAGGTGAGTCCCCCTCCAGAGGCAGGGGAGGGGGTGGTAATTCTGGTAGACGCCACCCTAGGGGCAGAGGAGGCCCGTGTAACCAGGGAGACTGCAATTCCTTTCATGGTTCTCCCTACCAGCGCTCCTGATGGGAGGCCTGACTGTGCATTTCCGGAGCCAGTCGGGGGTCACATTTCACTATACCCAGAGGCCTGGCAAAGTATAACTCACGACCAATGGGTATTAAAAATAGTTTCCAGAGGATATTGCATTCCCTTCTCTTCAGCTCCCCCTCCGATCAAAAAAATCCCAAATGTTCCACCCAATCAAGGGATTCCGCAGCTTCAGAGGTTTTAAAGCTGCTAGACAAAGGGGCCATCCAGCCTGTCCCCTCAGACCAGATCGGATTAGGGACTTACTCCAGATTCATTTTGGTGCCGAAAAGGACAGGGGACTTGTGACCCATTTTGGATCTCAGCAGATTGAACACCCATGTAAAGAATCCAAGTTCCGAATGGTCTCGTTGCAATCTATTCTACCATTGTTGGAAAAAGAAGTGTGGATGTGCTCCATCGACCTCAAGGATGCTTACTACCATATAAAGATGGACAGGCCATCCAGAAGTCATCTACGCTTCCGGCTGGGAGCCAGTCATTTTCAATTTTGCGCCCTGCCCTTTTGTTTCACCACAGCCCCCAGGTTGTTCACCAAATGCATGGCAGTCGTAACGGCTCACTTGAGATGTCAGAGATTCCAAGTATTTCCGTGCCTGGATGACTGGCTCCATTCTGCCACCGCCAGGCATCTACTCCTACAAACCAGAGATGCCATGATCAAACTGTGTCAACAATTAGGCATCACTCTAAATTGGGAAAAGTCTGCCTTGTTGCCCTCGCAGCATGTCACCTTTATAGGCGCCGAGTTAGACACCATGCTCATGAGGGCATTTTTACCAATAGAAAGGATTCAAAGTTTACAACAGCAGGTGTACGCGTTACTCCCTTTGAGAAGAGTGAAGGCAAGATTGATCCTCAAATTTTTGGGGACGATGGCTGCTACAATTATGCTGGTTCCTTTGGTGAGGCTACACATATGAGGCTCCTTCAATGGCTACTCTTCGCCCAGTGGTCTCTGCAACATCTTCCTCTTTCTCATCTCATAATAATCACAGACAGGTGCAAACAGGATCTACACTGGTGGCTTCACACCAGCAACCTTGACGTGGGAAAACCCTTCGTTCCGTCCCCTCCGGTTGCCACAGTGACCGTGGATGCCTCCCAGATAGGGTTGGGGGGGCATGTCCAAGGCACATGGCAGGAACACGAGATGCATCTGCATATCAATGTCCTGGAGATGAGAGCAGTGCTACTAGCGTTGCAAGCACTACAGAGCTTTCTTCCTCTTGGGACAATTGCGATCCACACAGACAATATATCAGTGGTATGGTATCTAAACAAACAGGGAGGAATCAAGTCGTACCCCCTTTGCAGAGAGGCCATGCGAGTGTGGCATTGGGCAGTGGCTTCCCAACATTTTCTTGTAGCAATGCACATTCCGGGGAAGTCCAATATGATTGCCGACAAGTTGAGCAGAGCTATTCTGATGCCTCACGAGTGGTCCCTGAACAATCAGGTTGCGGAGCAGATTTTCCACAGGTGGGGTCAGCCTTGCTGTGACCTATTTGCCAACCCCCTCAATACCAAATGCAGCAGCTAATTCACCCTTATCCCCCCTCAGGGGGAGCCACCCAGGGACGCTCTAGTTCATGAGTGGCCCTCCGGTCTACTGTATGTCTTCCCTCCTGTTCCTCTGCTGACAAAGGTTATTCAGAAAGAAGTGTCTTTGGGAAGTAAAATGATTCTGATTGCTCCACATTGGCCTCGTCAAATTTGGTTCCCCTTTCTCTGTCCTTACCTAGTGGACGCCCCCTGGATTCTGGACCCTCAACCAGATTTGCTGACTCATATGTCAGGGCAGCTGCACCCCTCTCTTCAGACCCTCTGGTTGACAGCCTGGCTCCTCCACTTCCATCATTAGTCAGGCTTCATCATTTTTCACTGGAAGTGGTTCATATTCTGTCTTCCTCCCATAAGCCTTCCACCAGAAAAATCTATTCCAGCAAATGGAAGAGATTTTCCATCTGGGCGCATGCAAGACCAATTGATCCTTATACAGCTCCAATTTCATCAGTCCTGGAGTTCCTCTCCATGCTTTTCAACCAAGGATCAGTGGCCACAACTATTAAAGTCCAGTTGGCGGTTATTTCTCCTTTTCACGTCGCTGATGAGCCTAGTCTCATGGCACATAGACTTTGTAAGGCATTCCTGAAGGGCACTATGCTGCTTCGGTCCTCCAGTTTTTGAACCAGTTATGTCTTGGGACTTAAATTTTGTTCTACAATGTCTCACTTCACCCCCCTTTGAGCCTGCAGCCACTTGTGATTTAAAATATTTGACTTGAAAGACAATCTTTTTAGTAGCCATCACTTCAGCCAGACATGTCTCGGAGCTTCAAGCCTTATCAGTTAGACCACCTTACTTGATTTTTCATAAGGACAGGGTTTCTCTCAGACTAAACCCTTCCTTTCTGCCGAAAGTGGCTTCTGTTAGTAATCTAAACCCAATCCATTGAACTACCTGTATTCTTTTCAGAGTTCTCAAACAAGGCAGAATTTAGATTTCTTCAGCTGGATGTGCACAGACAATTACGATTCTATTTACATAGAACGAAGGATCTCAGAAAATCAGATCAGTTGTTTGTCTCATTTTCAGAAAACAGGATTGGGTCTCCTGTTTCCAAAATCACCTTGTCTAGATGGATTTCCAGTTGTATTTCATTCATTTATGCTTCAGGTGGCAGGAATTTACTATTTCGAGTGAAGGCCAGGTTAGCTGTGGCTACATGGGCATCTCCTCACACCTTTGTTACTCACTACGTTAGATTTGGTGTCCAGAGGTAGGTCTTCCTTTGGTTCCACAGTGCTCAGGAGTATTTTCCACTGTGCCTCCCAGGATTCAGGTGCTGGGGATGCTGTCCCATGGGTAAGAATGTAGGCGAGATTGGACTACATAACATCAAGAAGTTATGTACTCACCATAACGTTCGATGTATGTAGTCCATCTCTCCTCACATTCTTACTTACCCCCCCTCCTTGCCCCATCTGGAGGACCTAGGGGTTTAGGTATGGTTTTAAATTCCTTTCTGGTTAGTACGTTCTTCCTTTTCTATATGTTGTTGTATGTGGAGGAGTGAATGATTAGCTCGCAGCAAACAAGATCTGGGGAAAGGGAGCAGTGCAGCATGAGATACCTTCTTAGCCCAGCCAATTGAAAGACTTCGAGCTAGAGTATGGCCGAGTCGGAGCCAAGGTTCGGCTCAGAACCCACGGGTAAGAATGTGAGGTGAGATGGACTATATGCATTGAACATTATGGTGAGTACATAACGTCTTGGTACAGCACCCCAAAATATTAAACACTAGACAAATGACTATCTGAATTTGGTATTTTCCTTTTGCACTGATCACACTGCTTAAAAACCCGTAGTTCCTTTTTTATCAGACATTGTCAACAATAAAGCAAAACTTGTCCAACAACCAAAAGTCCAAAGCAAACTACAAAAACACACTCACACAGCCAAGAAAAATATATTTTTTTTTTTTGTCAACGAGGGTAAAAGAGGAAAGAGAAAAGGTGAGGGAACCAACAATGGTAATGACAGTTACCTCAGAGGTAAGGGAAGGCCTGTACCAACAATGATACAAAGAATACCAAAAAACCTTGGTAAAGAAATAATAACAAGGCACTTGAACAGGTAGACAAGGGTAGCAAACTCTAAATGATAAGTAACGACTTAGAAATATCACAAAATAAAGGAGAAGATTTAAAGGTAGTATAAAAAATTTAAATAACTTAGCTTGAGAGCTGGCTTGACATGTCTTGATGCTATACGTGGCAAACGAGATCTGAGGTGATAGAGAGGGGCACTATGGGTAAGCTTAGCTCGAGAGGTTTTTTTGGCTGATGCAAGCTTGTTATAATGGCTGACTCGGTTCTGAGGACGAAACCTATCAGTATTGAATGAATGCAGATCAACACAGATGGAACATTATGGTAAGGACATAACTTCTTTTGTTCTTCATTTACACCAAAAGCACATATTTCTGATGTCGTCTGGTGGAATGACTTTAGTTATTAGGTTAAGTGTTTTTTATCTCATTTTAGTTTTAGACATTCACGCAATCACTTCAGTGCCAGTTTCTAATCTGTATCTCAAGACTTGCACACTATCCTTTTTATTTGTGCTGTTTTGTAATCAATCAATGTTTGAGCAAGCTGGAAAAATGACAAACCAAAAAAAAAAAACATAGTAGACTTTCAGTTAAGAACTTTGTCTACTAGTAAATATTGTTGTGGCATATAACTCTTTAGAAGAAGAAAATATAGGGCTTGGACCACCATGATTGCACTCTAGAATATGTAAACCAGATAAAGCTATTATGTAATTATTGCAATGAGAGACCCAACCATAGCAGTGATTAAACGCTGTTACAATCAGGTGTAAGGGAAGGAATATTCCTTCACTATCAATGGCCCTTTGATATCTTTCCTCCTGTGTCCGTGTAAGTTTACAGACTTCAGTCTGTAAGTAACTTATTTAAACTAGGGCAGTATTTAAAAATCATCCCTGACTTTTTTCCGAATTTGCTATGTATGCAACAGCACTTACTAAGTCCTTTACTGGCTTTTAAAGCTGATAAAGCACATTGCATTTTTTTCTTTTGTAACTGGTAGTACATGAAGTAGGTAAGACTCCATGCATTACAACGAGTTATGATTGGGTCTCACCAATCATAAGCCAGTGTGTGTTCTCAAGAAGGATGCCAAGTTTCAGAGAGCTTCTCTCTTGAGGTGAATTTCTTGGGAACCATGTCTCAAACACATAATGTGATTATGATCAGAGACCCAATCATAGCCCTCTATATTATTGTCTTTTCTTTTACTTTGCCTGTAGTATTTAAAGTAAAGTCCACTTTTAAATTTAATATTTGTTTTTTGGGTTTGGATTATGCTTATGCCAGTGGTTCATTTTCTGTATGGCTCATGTTGTCAGCTGTCTGAATGATCTATTTTAGCAAGCTCAAACTTCAGGTTGCTCTTGGGTTACCATCCTTCATGCATTTTTTTAATAAAATTGATTGACTGTAAAGGAACTAATTGCAAGAATACGGTGCCTGTACTCAACTGGGTTGTGCCACATTTGACAGTCTTCTTTCTCCACTGAAATACACTATGGCTCCCCAACTGCATTTGTCTTCCCTTGAAGGACATCATCATTTGCACACTGCTTCATTCTATGGAGATGTTAGTCTGCACTCTGAAGGTAGAGAGGTTAACTGGAGTGCCCACTGGTCTTCTGGCCAGTTGGGTTGGCATGGGCATTCATGACGGAAGATGGATAATTGTGTATGTTCATGATGTGGTTAAGAGCATGTGTGATAGAATGAATGAGGAAACTTGTGCTCCTCATGTTGGACTACAGTACCCAGTACCTTTTCAAAAAATCAAGTTGTGTCAGTCATGTCAGATAAAAACAAATGCCCTATGAAATTTACAAGCAAGGAAATGCTTTGTCTTTCATTCTAGTATGTCATTCAAGAATTGTTTAAGTGAAATGCTTTCATTATAGAGATTTATTTAATTTTATTGTGAAACCATCAAGAAAATATGTGAAGCTTCTCCCAGAGATATAAATCCAGAACTTCACATGGGGTCGATATTTAAAAACAAAATACAGAGACTATGTTTCCTGACTATATTATCAAATGTAGACACTGCAATGTGAACCTCACCCTACAGATTAAATGGAGACAGTCTTTGCATGAGAACTCCTGGTATTTTAGAAAGAAGGAAGAGAGCTTGTAGCAGCCAAAGGTAATGTTAGTGGCCAGAACATGAGTTACAAAGGCAAGGACTATCACATCAAGACAAGACTGTGGGGTAAAGAGATGGAAGGCATAATACCACTAAAATTGCATAGGAAACACTGCCATAGGGAGGTACTCAACATACTAATGTTTAGTGCATCAGTCACTCCAGATTAGCTTGTAAAATATTTTAAAGATGGTTTCACACTGAGACATGGGTAGCCATACTACAGACCACTAAAAATACTTCTGCTTTAAAAAAAAAAAATCTTAACGGGCTTTCTTAGCCAAACATGAAAAATGTGCCTTACGTTTAACTTTTGTTGTATTAGAAGTATATCAGTATTTTGAAAATTTGTTTTATTGAGCAGGTACTGTTTTACAATGACTTTCTTTATGTACTGAAAATGTATGTTACAGTTGCCTTATAAAAAATATTCCTTGTCACAGAACCCTGAATGTTCTTCGTGTTTCACTGTTACAGTCCTGACTATTGGGATTTCCAGCTGTGAAAGCCCTTGACCAGCCTTCCAGAGAAAACAGTTTTTGCCTCTTAGGCTGGCTAGCAGTCTTAATGATGTCAATACACTCTGGTATAAAGGGAGACAGCCTGCATCATCACTTCAGTCTTTTCTTGCAGCCAGAGCCCAAAGCAATATACAAGTGCATCGATTAGTCTGCACCAGAGAGAAATTGTCAAAAAGATAAGTACCCATGTCAGATAAAGTAAATAATTGTCTCTGCTGTTGTAAACAAATCCCACACAGAGACTTCCACACTCTGTTTTGCTTTCTTAGGCCCAAACCACAGTGTTCCTAATTGTCATTTTTGTGCTAGGTTTAATGCTAGAATGATTCGGCATAGGGATGAAATCTTAGCTCATTTTCTAAGACAAGAATCACTTGAACAACATCCAATGGCATCCGCTGGTTGTCCCAAACTTGAGCTGCATGCGCACAAAAAGAGAAACAACTTAAGTCAAAGTCATGGGATGACACTCATGCCCCAGCTGACTCTCCTGCTAGACTGATAATTGTTGAAGAAGGTGAGGTGCCTTCACACCCCCTTCAACATTTGAAACAGCAACCCAGGCCTCTGTTGAGAACCATTTGGAGTCCGACATACCTTCGGATCCTTAAACTTCCACTGCTAATGCTTTCAGCTATCGGTTGGGTCTGAGGTCGCTCAGCAGGCTGCAGCATTCGAGCATTCATTAACCAGCGATACAATGAGACCTCTGCCTACTCTGATGCATTTCCACAGAGAGTCAGGTGCCAAGGCATCGGATGCACCTAGGCCTAAGAACAAACCCACCCCAAAGAAAGGCAGTTTGCAAGACCTATGGGCTCCATGTTATTGGGATTCCAACAGGATTTGATTAAGCTGCTTGAGGACTTGATTAACATTGTAAGGGCCAGACAGACCACAGGTGAAGCCACCCTAGGGAAAAGGGATGACTATACTGATTTTGACCCAGCTGCCTTATTATCTGAGGAGGATTCAGACTTGTAAGACTCTGGCTCAAACTCTGGGTCAGAAGAAGGACCGTCTTACACATCCTTTGAGGAATCAGATTCTGAGGAGAAACTTCCCTTGGCTTCAGTTCCATAGGATCAGACTTTTGGGGAAACTCTTCATGCTATGAAACAGCATTTTCAGTATGAAGTACAAGATTACCCCCCCCCCCGGCCAAGAAGAGAGTTAGGAAGTTCTTAGACCTCCCTGAACACAAACCTTTAGCCATCCCTGCCATTTTGGATGTGGTGGAGGATGTTTTCCAGGATACCTTCATAAACCCTGACTTGCTTCCCCCTGCCCCTAGGAAACAAGACAGATTTTATAGAGTGCAAGACACCCATAAATATCTCTTTAAAAATCCTTCAGCTGATCCAGAAGTTGTTACTCCAGGGCCTAAATGGGCTAGGTAGGGCCAGTGCCTCCAAGAATCCCCTGCCACAGACAAGGAGAGTAGGGCCCTAGACAGGCTAGGAAAAAAAGATGTACACCTTCGCTACCCTGTTTATGAGGGCCCTCAAATGTCAATTGTATATGATCAAATGTCCACAAACCATCCTGGATCAACTCAAGCAAAACATTTCAATCATGGAGGATAAAAATCTTTCTAAGAAACTTTTGGACTTGTGTCACTCCACTTCCCAGGTGGTTAAACATTCTTTGCATTTGGTGCCATGGAGGCATCCTGCAGGGCAGCTGTCACTATTTCAGTAATTATGAGACATACATGTCTTGGGAGCAATCTCTTCCTGATCATGTAAAAGCTAACTTTGTGGAAGCTCCCCTTGACAAAACAGATTTTTGGACCAAAACGCTGAGGCAGTACTCAAAAAAATGGAAGACCAGGCAAAGTTCATGAAAACAGGTAAGAACTACCTGCAAGTACAACCACTTAAGTTCAGCAGGAACTTTCCAACCAAGCATTGGTCCTTTCCTGTGCAGCCTAGGAGTAAACAAAGAAGGCCTCAAAAATACAGAGCTTCCCAACAAACATCAAGACAATGGTCCTCTGCAACACCTAGGCAAGCAAGTTCTAGGTGATAGCCCCCAGCCAGAGAGTAGTTATGACTCTCTCCCTCTGCTCCACCCTCCCACCACCATCCAAAACTAGGAGAAAAAGTCTCTCTCTTCCTCCAAAACTGGACCCACATTACTTCAGATCAACAAGATTCTAAACATTATTACAAATGGTTATAAACTCTTTTTCAAAGAGCCCTTAATGTACTCAGTTTTCCCAGATGTGCCCCCATATCAAAGAACTCAGGCTCTCGAACAGATAGAGATTCTGTGTTCTCAGGGAGCAGTGGAGCCAGTTCCAGAGGAACAAAGAGAAAAAGGCTTTTACTCCAGGTTATTCCTAATCCCAAGAGAAGAAGTATCTTGGTGCCCTATCCTGGAGCTGTCCCGCTTAAACTAATTGCTTGGGATACCAAGGTTCAAAATACTGACATTTCAAAAATTACTGCCCATGATAACTCCTCAGGCCTTCATGCTCTCAAAAGACCTGAAGGACACCTATTTCCACATTCCTATTCAAAAATCACACAGAAGTTTTCTTCACTTTAGAGCACGCTCCAGTCACTATCAGTTTTCAGCTCTGCCCTTTGGTTGTCTACTGCTCTAAGAGTTTTCACAAAAGGCTTGGCACTGGTCATTGCTTACTGCAGAACCAAAGGCATCCAGATTTACTCTTACCTGGATGATTGCCTAATACAAGCTGCAGACATTCCATAGATCAACAAAAATCTGAAATTCACACAGGACCTCATGTCTTCTCTGGGGTTCACTCTAAACCTCATGAAATCAAGGTTGGTTCTATCTAAACAGGTAGACTACCTGGGAGCTCTCCTGGACTCTTCCCTCCAAGTGGGTCTTCCTCCCCCTAGACAAGGTCATCTATTTAACTAGTTACTTCCTACAGATACAGGAAAATTAAAGCTTCACAGCCATGGAATTCTTCAGAGCATTTGGGGTTCATGGCATCCTGTATTCTCATGGTACCCATAGCCAGGCTGCACATGAGGAAGCTGCAGTGGTACCTGAAGAGCATGGTGTGCCAGAGCTCTCAGTCACTGGATGCCCATATACCCTTCATACCTTGCCTCAAGCAGGAGTTTGCATGGTGGGCACAGACATGTACCCAAAATCAAGGCCTAACTTTCAGGTTCCCCACGACTGATGCCTCGGAGACAGCATGGAGGTCCCATACCCAATACCACCAAACTCAAGGATCATGGCCCACTCAACACAGGAGGTGGCACATAAATTGAAAAGAACTCATGGCAGTGCAAAATGCTTTACTGGCCTTCAAAGACAGATGGGACCCAGGGTTCCTAGTAGTAAAGACAGACAATACCACATTCATGTGGTACATAAACAGGCAGGGAGGCACACATTCCTACCTCCTGTGATGTCTAGCCATGCACATATGAGAGAGAGAGAGAGCACAATCCCTAGGCCTGCAACTCATGGCACAATACTTGCCAGGCAAAAAGAATAACCTGGCAGACCACCTCAGCTGGAATCTTACAGAAGCCAATGAATGGCATCACCACCAGGAAGTTTTCCATATAATAACACTGCAGTGGGTGTCCCCTCAGGTGGACATATTTGCAGCAAGGACAATGCTCACCTGGAGAAGTTCTGTACCAGGACAAGGCAGACATCTGCATGGATAACAGATGCCTTCTCCTTTTCCTGGACACACCTCTTCATTTATACCCTCCCACCATTATCCCTGTTGGCCCTTAGTGCTTATGAAGATCAGGGAAGAGGGACAAAGGCCATCTTAATAGCACCGGACTGGCCCAGGCACCACTGGTTTCCTCTCCTCATTGAGCTCACCTGTCAAAAGCCTTTGATGTTACCTCAGAGGGTGGACCTCCTCACCTAGAACAAGGGGAGGATTGTGCACCACAACTTTCAGAGTCTCAAGCCTGGTATATTCCACAGCACCCTACTCCATCTTCAACTTGAGTCAGCAAGTACAGTCCATTTTAAGAGTCTAGAAGGCCTAGCACCAGAAACTCATACTCAGTCAAATGGAAAAGATTCTCGGTTTGGTGCCAGAAGCACCCGCTTCAGCCAAATTCTGTTAACATTTCTAACATTTTGGAACACCTGGTCAACTTTGTTTAGAAAGGTCTCTCTTAGCTCTCCATAAAGATACATGCTTCAGCCATCTCTGCCCACATCCCTAGTCATCCTCCAATTTATTCTCTCCCCTTGCTGAAACAATTTCTTATGAGAGTTATTGACATTAGGCCCACCCCTCCCTGGGACCTTAACTTGGTCTTAGAAAAGTTAACTTTGCCTCCTTTCCAGCCTGCAGCCTCTACCACCTTAAAGTTTCTTAACTGGAAAACAGCTCTATTACTGGCTATCACTTTGGCCAAGAGAGTCTCAGAGTTGCAAGCCCTAATGGCAGTGGAGCCTTTCATTATCTTCCATAAAGACAGGGTCTCCCTCTGAACTAATATTTCTTTCATGCCTAAGGTGGTTATAAATATGTGTCTCTGAATCAAGCAATTCTACCTTCTCCCAACCCTCAAAACAGAGGAGAAAGATTACTGCACTCTTTGGATGTACATAGGATGCTACACATCTATCCAGACGGGACTAAATCTTTGTGGAAAATAGAGCAGCTGTTCATTACTTTGGCCCCAGGTTCAGAAGGAAAACCAGCTTCTAAACAGACTGTTTTCAAGTGGATTTCCCACTGCATCTGTTTCTGTTACAGCCATCATGGCAAAAAGCCCCCTGATTTGACACTCTAGGAGAGCCACAGCTACTTCTACAGGGCTCCTCAAATGGGTTCCCACTAAGGACATCCTGGAGGCAGCCACTTGGTCTTCTGTGCATGCCTTCACTTGGCACTACCACCTGGCAACCTTTTCCAAGTCTAGAGCAGATTTTGCCTCTGCAGTCCTGCAGAGAATTCTCTCCTCTCCTCCATCTCCTTCCACCCTCTCTAAAGCTTTGGGAATCTTCCCAACAGCCAGGGCTACAACAGTGAAACATGAAGAATATAGTACAGTTGTGTACACTTACCATAAATGTAGATGTATGAGTGTATTCACTGTTGGTGTCTTATTTCCCTTCCACCTACCCCCTCAACCTACTAGGCAGGGTACTAGAATCAATCAAGGATCCTATACCTCACAACTCTGGTGTGGGTCCACTCAACTCTGGCCCACCTTAGGGTCACTTGGGACCTCCTTTAATCCAAACTAACTTGGTCATTCTCAGGTACAATTAGGAGCTCCTTCTAAGCGGGTCAAGAAAATACTGAAGTGATGATGCAGGCTGTCTCCCTTTATACCTGCATGTGCTGACATGTGTAAGGGCGTCCACCAGCCTGGGAGGCGAAAACTGTTTTCTCTGGTAGTCGGACCGGCCCAGGACTTTCACAGGAGGAAATCCCAATGTCAGGACTGCAACAGTGACTACAATCAAACATCTACATTTTATGGTAAGTGTACACAAATGTACTTTCTAAACAGAGTAAGACACCCCATAAGAATGGGTTATAGTTGTATCATAACCAAGCTGTGGTGCAAACGCCAAAGGCACATGCTGCATTTTCCATGGGAATGGGGATGTTATATTGCATTGCTGACACTGTGTCTATATTGCATTCATAAAGGTCAGCGTTTTTAGCTAGCAAGACCTATCTATAAAACATGGTCGGAAGAATGATTATTAAGCAAGTGCATAACTTTGGTGTGAAGTTTTTCATTTATCACTGTATTATATTCTACCCACATGTCACGGCCTCATGTGGTTTTGTGTCCTCCCTTCTGTGTTTTGCTGTATTGTGCTTCTTTTTGCTTTACGATTGACTTGTTGACAATGTATTATGGCTAATCCCATAAAACCCCGTAGGCTGGCCTGAAGTGAGACAGAAGTGTTTATGAACAGATTATAGAATTTTTCAAAGTATAATCATACACTGCTTACCTTTGCCACCATTTATGTACATGTGATGTCATCATTGGCACCTGTATAGTGGTTTCACTTAAGTGCTTGAATGATTTTGCAATGTGATTTGAAATGCATCATCCTAAAAGGGAAGGTATTCAGCTTACAAAAATCTCTCCCTCCCCCACCAGGATTGAGTTTGCCTGGCTAACCTAATTAGGATGCAAACTACCAAGATAAAGGTACAACTTCCACCAACTTTTTGTTGATGGATTGAACTGAGGTTGTTGGATAAAGAAGCATGTATAGTAATGTGTTTATACTAAAGGTTGTACCAGTAATTTTAAGATTTTTTTTTGCCATTATTAATTTTCCTGAGCTTTGTTTTACAGTTCATGCAGCAAATTTAATGAAGATTTAAACTTACCTGCCCAGTGTTTTCAGATATTGTTCAACAATACCCTTTTTAATTATTTTTTCTGTCATCCTTACTGAAACCCATAAAAGATAGTTTCTTTTTAAACTTTAACATTCAAGAGAAAACTACTATGTTTATCTTTCTTAGCTGCAGTTAAGGTATCTAGGGAGGTGGGACAGAGCTTTTCTTGTTGCATAATTTTTTTCTGTCTTTAAGTCCTTAAGATGTTCATCATAAACATTATTGTTGCAAGACAGTAATGATATGGATAGGATTTAGCAGAGCTAATGCCAGTCTTTGGGCCAAATTTTTCTTTAAACAGTTGTGTACGTCTCTGGTGGCATGAACTTTCCTTTTCCATTGTTTCTGTCACAGGAAGCTGGTGTGTGTGTATATCCTGTACTCTTTCCAGTGCATTTTTCCCTAAATGAGACGAATGGCTACTCAGGTCACATATAGTTCTTCAACCACATTTAGGCACCAGATCTTGAGATTGAGAGGTATGCTTTTTTCCCTTTTGGTTCTCTTGTTATTATATGGCTTTTTGTTATGTTTTACACATATATGTATTTGTATATGTATCTACACACACACACACACACACACACACGTGTTTGTGTGTATATATATATATATATATATATATATATTTTTTTTTTTCTTCTTCAAAGAAGTCCATCAAGTTATAAGAAAGTGAGCAGCCTTAATTCTTCTCACAATAATCAGATCATTGGAAGATACATTTATCATTGATAATGGGCAGGGTTTTCAAGAGTGAGGATCCATATCAATGTGTGTTAAGAACATTGTAATGTTGATTGCAAGTTCCAGATGCTAGAGGGTCAGAGTCCTTAAAAAGCTTGAGATTACACTAATTGCTGCTGCTTGGAAATCCTGGAACAACTTATTAGACCTCGTGTTGCTGTGCCAGGAAAGCGATCTTAAAAACTGATGAGCTAGCCCAATGGTTTTGGATGTCTGCTGAGTGATAGGATGAGTACAGGGATTCAGACCTGAGATATCATAACTTCAGTTGTAACTGTGACAGTACATACACCTGTGCCAGGGATACGTCTTCTTGGTCTGTTGCAAGGAGTCATTCCTGGCTGTGCATGCAGTACATCAAGTCGATTAATTTCTCCTTAGTCGGTGGCAATTTACTTACAGTGCCATTGCAGGACGTTTTTAAGGAGCCGAAGATAAAGCTGAAGAAAATGCAAATGGTTCAGTAGAAATTTCAATGCCTTATCCTGATGTGCACCAGGAAAAACCTTTCTAAGGCTTGGCTTTTCTACAGAAGACAGATGAAGCAAGAATAGTACAGACCAATGTAGGAGCTCATCATGCCCTGGGGGATAGAAAATCTAATCCCTACTAGCAACAGGAGGCAAAGACAAAGAAATTGCTCCTCTTAACTACCTTTTTTTTTTTTTTTTGGATCTCTCAACCTCTTATGAGGGTATGGTTTGTACACTTCAATGTTGGTTGTTTCTGATTTCTGGCATTTGGGTAAGGGAAGTGGAGTCCCTCAGGGATCAGTCCTTGGACTGCTCATTTTTGGCAATTGCTTCTCTGAAATCAAGGCCAAGATCAATGGTCTCTGGCTGACTAAATTTACAGATGATTTACAAATTAGGAGGTGTCATTAAATCCCACACTAACACACATACTCCAGAAAGAGTTGATACAAACAAACAATTCGTCTCAGAGCCATGGACTAAAACTAAATGCCAAAAATTGTATAATAGTATTCTTCAGGATGTCATCTAGCCCTGGTAACTGTCATATTGACATCACACCCCACAAAGCTGACCCAGGGACTTAGGAACACAAATAGACAGTAATCATCACGTGTCTACAGGAGTGAGGAAATCATTTTATGTTGTGCAACTTATAAATAAAGGTATGGCATCTAGGTCCAAGGAATTCATTGTTCCACTGTATTCTGCATTCATCAGACCTATCATTGAGTACAATGCCCCCTTTGGTATGTACCTAACCAGGCATATCCAACAATTAGAACATCCACAGAGGTTCCTCGCTAAAATAATACAGGGTATTAGTAAAATGTCCTATGCAGACTGTTTCAAGGTCCTATCCCTGTATTCTGTCTCCTACAGGATGTTGAGGGGAGATCTATGCTTGGCATACAAGGCATTGTCAGACCCCACTCTGATCGACCTCCTGCATATCAACAAAAGAAACAGCATCAGAATTACCTGTTCTAAAAATTTAAACCTTGCCTGTGATGTAAATAGGACCTGCTAGAGAGGCAGGTACTGTACATATCCGAGAAACTATCCCTTATTTGGAACAAGCTCACTATCCATGTGAAGCAGTGTTCCTCCCTAACCCAATTCAAGTGTAACTTGGACAATTGAATGGGGAGCAGGAAATTCATCCCTGGTTTGGCACCTTTGTCTCTAATGGACACAGGCAACCTGTAATGGATTCATATCCCAGACCCCTGCTTGTAAATGTTTAATCTCCCAAGCCCCTGCTGACACTTATCAAGAGTCCCAGAACTTGCCAGAGATTTGGGGCTAGGCTTAAAAAGGCCCTGTTGGTCATTAGCCTAGTAAACACTTATGAACCTATGAACAGTTTATGCAAAGAATATGTGGTTTCCATCTCTTTTGTGACACCTACTCTGATCCAGTATTTCTCGCAGGTCATAGAGCAATTATTGATGTCCCAAACAGATCAGAGTCTATGACTGTCAGGTATAGGAAGGTTTTATTAATCTAGATTCTTCCTCATTCCAGAAAAGGAAACAGTGGAACACAATTTTGGACCTTTCAGATCTCAACAAGTTTGTAATAGTTAATCTCAGAATAATGCCATCATACATCAACTTCCATTGTTCTGAGAGATGCTTTCCTGATCTTTTTATACTAATTTGTATAGTGCCACTCACAATCCTTATGGGCAACTTCTAATATTTATACTGGGATTGCCATTTTAATGGTTTAGCTCTGGAGTCTGGCTTTTTATTGGGCCTAGTATTTTTCCTGAGTGCCTTGCAGCATTGTTTGCACAGCTAAGAATGAGAAATGATTGCATATGCCCATGACTGACAGGAGTATGTTCCAGGCTGCCTCAGTGAGCTGCAAGCAGGACTTCAGCAGACTGTGGACTGTCTTTTTTAAAACCTAGTAGTTTTCTTGAACTTCCAGAAGTTGAACCTCTGCCCTTCCTATGAAAATAGGTTTTATTTAGGGATTATTCTAGACATGAACAAAGCAATGTGTTCCTACTCTCGAACAAGGTTCCAAAAATGAAAGAGTTATTGTATGATATCTCAAAGCAAGAGCTTTTTTATGAGTTTTAGGACACTTCATCTTCTATATTGTTTTCAACTACCAGAGTGTGGAGTAGTGCCTGGAGAGACTTTGGAATGAAAACTCTCAAATGTTGGAGCATGCCCTGACCTTGACACCTGTCATAGTGAAGGAGCTCTAGTGGTCATGACTTACCTTCCTTTACCCATAGCTAGAGAAGGTACTGATGATAGATGCTTCAGACTGTATATCAGAGGCCCATGCTCTAAAGCTCTAAGCTCAAAGCTTGTGGTCCAAGAAACAGAGAAACAGATGCATCAACATGAAATAAATGATTGTCTATCTAGCTCAGTCAGGATTTCAGTCAATGTGACCAAGGTGACCAGAGATCATTACATTGTAAGATGGTGATGTTACCAAATTTAAGGACATCCACTCCTGCACCCTTGATGATCTGGGAAGTAGCAGCAAAGATGACATTTTAATCTTCAAGAAGCCCAAACTCCCGTTCAGCATGGCATCTTGGCTGACTCCTTCAGGAAGAATACTTCTCAGTATCCTGTGAGTGATGCAGAACAGGGATACTGTTAGGGACATTGTGAGGCAGTGCAAGTTCCAAAATGATAGACCTGTCTGTATCCCACATGAACTAAGATATCCTCAAGCTACCTCATAAGGAAACAGTAGCAGCAGATTGCTTTACAAGCAAGTGAACTCACAATATCTTGCTCTTCTTAAATAGTACTGTACAGAGATCACATGGGCCGACTTGTAATGGATTAAGAGATTTTTTCTCAATAATACAAGAACTTCAACTTGAACTTGATATCTATGCTGAACTGCCTTTTTTTCTTATATTGTATGACTTTCCATCTATTCCGTTATTTCCATGAGTGCTACTGCTACTGAAAACAAGAAAAGGAAAAGCAGATCTGATAACCCCGTCTGGCTAAAATAAGTCTGGATCTCTCAGATGACATTGGTGTCAGTAATTCAGTAGGTGCCACCATACAATAAGGTTCTAAAGTTTTTTTATGAAAAATGTTACACTCAAACATCAAGTACCTCAGCCTAAAAGTTTGGAAGATTTCAGCTTCATCCTCCACTACAACTTATTGATTAGTTAGTATCTTTCTTAAAATAAGTGAAGAGGCCCAGTGTGAGGAATATTTATATAAATGGGCTACTTACTGTGGTGTGAGGAAAAAGGTTTATGTCCAGTGTCTCACTCCCAAGATGCAATTTTATCTTCCAGACTTGGTCAGCTGGAGTTTTCTCAGTTTATGTGATAAGGTACACTAGTTCACCCTTTCTAATTTCTCTTTTATGGAGCTCCCTTTTACAGCAAGCATTGCAGTTATGCAATTTTTGAAGGGGATCCAGATACTCATTATCCCATACTTGGGATGTGACTTTGGTCATCTTATGTACCCACAGCCTTGCTGCTAAATTCCCTCTTAGCTGTCCTATTACCTTGGATATTAAAAGCAGTTTAACCTATTGGGGACATTAAAAAGGCTTGACTCACTATAGTGAAGGCTCATCCACTCTACATTATTTACTTTTATACAGTTTGCTTTCATGTGCAAGAGAGCACTCTCCCTCTTTATTAATGCCCCCCCCCTTATGTATGCTAATGACCATACCAAAGGGAAGTTCATATCTCACATTATTTCTCAACCCCTTAAGTAGTCACTGCATGGTTATTTCCTTCAGGAATTGAAAAGCATCCAATATCCCATCAGTTATTAGCCACAGATAATCATTCCCTGTAAAAACAGTTAACCTCCTGTTTGCCACTCTTGCAGACATAAATTGAAACCCCTATGCCAAATAATATAAGCCAATGCAACCCTAAAATTTTCTACATAGCCATCTTCCCAACCCCAACACTATTGCAGTCGTATCAAAGCCTGTTATATCTGCAGCAGTCATTGTTCTTGACTCGCTCAAAACCTAAAAAGTTCTGAACCAAAGAGAAAGCAATGTGCAAATGTCTGTGTCCATTTTCAGTATTCCCATGGAGAAATTCTGCAATTTCAGTTATTAAACAAACCTGAATATAAGATATAGTCATCAGTCAGTTAATAAAAATAAATTATTCCATCTGACAACAAAGTAATTTTAAATAGAATAATCAGAATGAGGCTATACAAAGTATGGAAAGTTATATAAACCTACATTTTTTCTAGGTGATTTTGCTTTGATACCTGATAACCCTCAAGGCAACCTTCAGTCAGACAATTCCTATTCCTTTCTCTGTGCTGGGGATTCCATCTTGTGCCAAGGTGGGATGTGTCCTTGGGGGGGGGGGTCATTCAGGCAGCCATGAGCTCTAGGTATCATTCCTGCAATAAGTATTTCAATAGCTACTGTAGTGGCCTATAATGTTTTCTCTTTGTGAGTATTTCTGCACACTACTTATGATGGTTTATACCCATTGGTCAGTTGATAAACCAAGTAAGCACCCCAAGGCTGCCCATCCATATCACTGCCCCTTCTCTGAGGGATAGTGGCAATGCATGAGGTTGGCTCTGCCTGTGTCTGTTTCCAGGATGGACACACTCATCCTGTCTGGCTTGTCATCAAGTGCCCAAGCTGAACTCTAGTAGCCTGGGCCCTTAGCCATGACTTTAACCTTCTACATCACCAGCCCTGGAATTTGTATTTCTATTTTTCAGTGAATATTCAGCAAAAGGCTTACTGGAAAAGCTCACTCAGACTCTGCCATAGATTGCTTAGAGGGAAGGTTTTTTATTTATTTTTGGTTTCCTATATTTTGTATAGTGTGGCTTATTTTCTTTATGCTGACTTCACTTGTATTCTGCTTTTAATTGCATATTTAAACTAGAAAAGTGACCACAGCTGTCTCTTGAGTCACACAGAAATTACATTTGCCCACACTCTCCAACCCTGGTACTGTTGTGATTTTTAACTCCATTGTCTTTGTAGTTGCCTGCCTGTTATATTAATTTAACCACACATTTTGTGAAATCACTCCCCTTCAGCTATTTGCATTTATTGGCCATCCCCTGTATTCTATAGAGCCAGAATATAAAGTACCCACCCCCTTCCAGTCTATCTTGTTCTTTTAAAATTTGTGACTCTCCACTTAGAAAGCTAAAGATTAATTTAATTCCTTTTTCATATCTTATTGCTTAGTTGACTTTGCGACTCCTTTAAGATATTAACCCGTTTTTTTTCTCTCTTAACTTTTAAATCTGCAATATCTAGTCAAAGGCCACCAGTGATTGGAAAGCCCACATTATGCCTATCAGTAGTCAACTTGGGTTTAGTGCTGCTTCTGTTTTGCTTCTAATGAGAAAAGGAGCATAGGGACATTATTTCCTGGAAACTGCTGATCACCAAAAACATAATAACTGCTTCATAGGTGCCAGCTTGGAATTTGTGCTTATATTTTGCTCCTGATGGGAGAAAGAGTAGAGTACATTGATTCCTGACTGTTTCTGGTTTGGCAGTGAGTGCCTGTGTGACAGAGGTAGGTACTGCCAGCACAGCTAGCTGGAATTTTGTGAATAATTATATGTCATTTGTGAATATCAGATTGATGTATACAAGATGCTTGCATTACAAATGTATTAGAACTGTGGGTCATACAACATGCTAATGTATTAGAACCAAATGTCATGTGTATATCAAACTGATTTGTACAGACATTTGTGTTAAAAGGCATTTTGTAAAGTGCTTGGGTTTGAAATGTATCCACAATGTGCTTTACTGGAGAGAACATAAGTCTACATGTACTATTGTAACTGTTTAAATGTATATATTTTAACAGAGGAAACTGGAGGGTTATCCTCAGTCCAGGCAACTTTAGAAAAAATATCTGAAATTAAATTCCTTTATAGGCTAGGTCATAAAGATGCTATCTCATAGGCTTCAAGGCAGCCAGAGACACAAAGTCTGTATTAGGGAGATTTCTGTATTGTCTTTTTGGGCTGAACTAATTGCCACTCAGGAAGAGTGGAAGTGGATAATTGTTTTATGACCTCCAGAAGCTCAACAGAGCTGAGCAAACCTCTTGTGTGTGTATTTTTACAGGTAGGTGCTAAGTCCTGCCAACTTCCAGCAATGGGGGTTTTGCATGAAAACTAAAAGTCAGATGACCAAAATTATGTTATTCTACAAGCTATCCCAGCAGTAATATATTAGATATTATTTTGAGAAGTCTGTTAGAGGGACTGCACATTCTGTATTCTGTCTTGGGCCTGAAAACAATAAAGACCACTCCCCACATCATCTGCATTGCTCTATTAAGTAAGTTATTAGGGGATAGTATAATTCTCTTAAATTCAGTCAGGAATAGTGAAGCTTAGTTTAGATATTGCTTTTCTTTATTTGTCTGAGAATGTCCTACAATCTTACTTTAAATATTTCCTGTGGTTTTAAACTATGATGTCACTGTGAATATATATTTAGTATGTTTTTCTTTTATTATTAAATATATTTAAACCTTTCATTGTGGCTGATATTTATAGAGATATTTAAGTTTTGAGAGGACTTGCATATTTATCTGGTGACACTGTGTGGGCCACTCCTAATAGACTTGCTCTTGGTCAAACTTTCATTTGTATTAGTGATAATATTACACAGTAAAATTGGGCACTCTTTGTTAAGGACCTTAAAGAAGATATCAAGGAGTTCTGGTGGAAGTGGTAACTACCTTATAGTTTGGGCAGAAGGGGGCATAGCTACTAAACCTGTACCAGCCTTTCCATGGTGTGTGTGTGTAAAACAAATCTCCAAGAGTGTGTGTGTGTGTGTGTGTGTGTGTGTGTCAGCTACTTGGGCAGGGACACAAAGCACTGGTTGGACAAAGAGAGTGTTGGAGGACTTGGCTTGGAATCTTGGCTAAGGACTCAACTCTATAGCTGTGCCAGTAGGGAGTCTTACTGGGGGGTTGGAGTAAGAGGGAGAAACCAGCCCTGGACTGACTGCAGTCTCTGTGTGCTCTTAAGGGAAATTGCACTTGATGCAGAGAGCTGCATCTGGAAATACTGTGTGTGTACCTGTTATCATCCCAGTGAACATCCCCCACAGGTGCCAGTGGTAAGGAATGAGACTCTTTGTGGTGGGTCATCACATATTTATTGGTGGCAGTGGTGGGATTACCACATCGCATATTGGGATTCAGTGGTGTGGATATTGAACTCCTGTAGCCTGTAAGCAGTGGTCACTAAAGAAGGTGTTTGTACTCTCAAGCAACCACATGGTAGACATTGAGTTTCATTTCACAATAATTTTATTTATTTTTTGTTAGCTTAGTTAGTCAGGGAGAGGAAGCAAAGGATGTCAGCAGAGGACTATGGCAAGTTGACAAGTAGTCTGTTGGCTGAGATGTGCCAAGCCAAAGGACTGGTGCATTCAACCTGACTAAAGGGGGAAATGATTGCATCCTTAGTCACAGCTGCATCACAGACAGCAACCAGACTGGTCTTGGGGATGTATAACTCTCAGAGAATGACTTTTCCTCCGAGGACTTAAAAATCCATCTGGAGTTAGAGACTTGAACTGGAGGCCACACAGATGGAATTAGAATCAGCAGAGAGACTGAAACATCTGGAAGATGAAGAAAATGAGAGGCAGACGCAACATGAAAAGGAGATGCTGACTCTTCATCAAGTTCATGGAGGTAATGGGTAAGGGAATAACTGAACCCCAGAACAATAAAGGTCAGTAAATTTCTTCCACAATTTACAGGGGGTGATAATTTTTTTCTCAAACATTTCTTTTATTTTTCAAATACATTTGAATGAATTCCATAGTATTTATACATAGCATCTTAAATAACTATGTACACTATTTACATTTGCCTGACACTATAACAGATCTTAATGTATACAGTTACTTTATAAGTATGCCCACTCCATTATCAGAGTGTCTGATCAATTATTGTATAGTGTCAATCAACGATAAGACTTTTCCCCAAGGGTTGTTGGTAAATGGCTTTGGATAAATTTAGATGTTAAGTTGTCTCTCTCGCCTTCATTCTTGCTGGTTGGGTTTGGAGCCAACCTTTGGCTCTGACTCGGCCATTTTCTAAAGCTCGAGAGCTACTTACTGACTTGAGGCCTCCCTATATCCCACAATGCCTGGCACTAGACCCCCGATCTCGTTTGCCACTTCAGCTATGAGGTTGCACTTTACTGGCTCAGGTCATATTAATCTTTTGTATTTTTAGTAGCTTAACTGTTGTGTATATTTTTCAAATCTTTTTATTAATCAGAGTAGTACTGTAGGCTAGTCTTAGGTTTCCCTGTGTTTCCTGACCCTTAGGAAACTCGATTTTACTTAGAGAGTTTCTCCCCCCCCCCCATCACCCTAGTAGGCCATTTAAGTTAGAGGCTATCCCCTTCATTGTTTTCAGTAGGAAGTAGTGTTTAGCCTTTATAGTCTAAAATCATAGTTTCTTAGTTTTAGTTTGTATAGTTAGTAAAATTTTTGTGTGAAGGTGTGGGACTAGTGTGTGTGTTTTTTTTTTTTGCACTAGTCTAAAATTTCATCCCTCGGTATACCTTTGATTTATAACATGTCAAAGGATACCAAGTTATCAGGGTTCAAGAAGTGTGACTCGTGCTGTCAGAAAATGTCTCTGACAGACGGTCACACTTCTTGTGTTTATTGTTTGGGTTCCCTACACCTGCAGGACTCTTGCTTGGTATGTCATGCCTTTAGTCCGAGAGTCCTGCAGGAGCGTAGGAACAAGTTAATTCTCAGGAGTTTATTAAAACCCGAGGGGTCTCTGGCAAAGTCTCAGCCAGCTAAAACCCCTAAGCCCACCAAGCCATCAGCTCCCAGTACGGAGCCGTCGCCAGGTGGAGTGTCTGCTTCAATTTCGGTTCCGGCCGGGACCAAAGTATCAAAATCTCTCTCGGCTCTGACCTTGGTGTCGGAGCCGTCAGGGAGCCGTAAGTGATCCAGATCACCATCCCTGGAGTCAATTCGCTCGGCTCTGGGATTACCTTTGCTACAGTCCGAATGGAGCCATGGGTCCCACTCTTCTCGGTCCTCGAGGCTGTCTGATCATGACTTGGAGAGAGTGGTTAGTAGACTCCTCAAATCGCAGGCCCTGGCTAAAATGTTAGCTAGCCCTCCTCATCAGGCTGTCTCTGCTCCCATTTCTGAAGTAGTTCCTCCTCCAACTCCTCCTGTTAGTTCGGAGCCGGAGCTTGTTGGGGCTCGGATCCTGGAAACGGTGCCGATGCTTCCCCTTTCGGCTCCTTCGTCGACTCCGATTTCTTCAATGATTCCGTCCTTGGAGGGATCTGGGCGCCGAGACTCCCTCGTCGGCTCCGAGGGGGCGAGTGGCATCAGACCCTTGTCCGACCCTGTTCTCCCTCTTGGAGCTTCGGTGCAGGTAAGCTCGGCTCCTACATTGGTTTCGGAGCTGTCCCTTTTGGTGCCGGAGAGGATTCCTGTCTCCTCTGAGCGGGGGCCCCTCTTCTGTGCCGGACAGGGTGCCTTCGAGGTCATGAGGAGCATGCAGACTTCTGAGTCTGCACCTCGATCAGCCCCTTCAGCTCCTCCCCCCAGGGTGCCTGCTTCATTCTCTGCCCCTCCTCCAGATTCCAAGCGAGGGGATCAAATGCTCCAGGTCACCCCACTGGGTGTATCTTCCTCTTCAGAGGCCTCCCCTTAGATTTCAGAGGAGCCCCCTCGAAAGAGAAAATGTAAGAGGAAACATGTTGACTCCCCAGAGTCGGTCACGTCAGATACTGATGTAGAGGATTCGGAAGGGTCCCCAAGATCCCCCCTCTGAAGATGTCTCTTTCTCAGACATCCTTGAGATCCTTAAGCAGAGGGGGAACTGGGCTTCCCTTAACCCTTCTGAGGACGAGTCAGTATACTTGGATGCGTTTGGTTCTCACCCCTCCACCTCCTGGGTGTCTCTGCCTTTCAATCCATTAATGGAAGTGGTGGCTCGGAAGGCGTGGTCAGCTCTGGACACACTGGAACCAACCCCTCGCAGGCCCACTAAGTTTATCACGGCCCCCCAAGACAAACAGTTTCTGACAAAGGGTGGTCCCGTTGATGCCATGGTGGTAGCAGCTGCCACGAAAAAGGAGTTGGCTGACACTTCTGTACCTGCCCATCCCCCTAACAAAGAGTCTAGGACGATGGATAGATACAGGAAGCGGATGTTTTCCTCAGAGACCTTCTCCATGCGGTCGCTGAATTATTTGTGCCACTTCACCCGTCTTCAGAGGGATCTCCTCAACCTAGGAGATACCCTGCAAGATCCATCAGCTGCGGGGGCTCAAGACAAAATAAACTCCCAGCTGGCGACTCTTAATTATATCGTTAGCTCCTCCATGCGGCTCATTTCATATGTGGCTGATGGGGCGAGTAGAGCCACAGGCACAGGCATGCTGTTTGTTATTAAATCCTGTCTTTAATATCTAAATTCAGCAGACTGCTTCATCTTATATGACAGTTATATATTTTATGTCTAGATTTACTAAAATCATACATTACATAACTATTGTGTGTTTTTTTGGCTGCTGCTTAGCTATTTGAGAGACCACAAGCTGTAATGCTTATTCTTATTATTAGCTCCTTCCAAGCATGTTTATACAGTCTATAGGCTTTAAATTATGAGACCCTTCTAGTTTCTTATTTGTTATCAGTATATTTCCATCCTTTCATACACACATATCAGCACTTCAAGCACAGGCAACAATGCCCATCCAGTTTTGCCAGAATACCATTCGCTAGTTCATGTGGTGTGTTTCCATGCTGTTCTTAAAATATCCAAATCAATATTTGTCCTGTTCCATTTTACCATCCTGTTCCATGCAGTGGCCACTCTGCTAGTGAACCACTCAACACATCTTCCATTCCCACAGATATTTCCAGGAAGGAAATCTGATGAGACTCTAGCATTTCCCGGCAACTCCAAACACTCCTAGAATCAGCTATCCCCATATGCCCAACACACCCTTGAAAGCTCACCTCCCAGACTACTGCATAGGGTACTGCACAAAATGAAGTGCTCTTAGTCTTTCACAATAACTCAGACTTCTACTCTTATGTGTCTTTAATGTGTTTGGACCAAAATACATTTTAAATATAAAATTGCACTTTTTTTTTTTTATCAAGAATCAACTTAATGAGCTAAACAAAGTGTTGGGAGACCATCAATATGTGCACTTGTGGTTTAAAACAGCCCTTTTATTATATTTATATATATATATATATATATATATATATATATATTTTTTTTTTTCCTAAAACAAAAACTTCATTGACGAGAATCATCTCGGAGGCTCCTCAGAGCCATTAAGCATTATCGTCACTCTGTCTGTGTTACCATCACAACCAGGGACCATCTGTTTCTGTTAGTGTATCTGTGTACTGCATACCAGATGCTCGCAATGCACCTGAAGCAAAGCTTCACTTCACTGCAACTTCAAGCCTAAATTCCCTTCCTTTCAGCAAGACAGCAGCCAGGAAAAGAAAGAACAGTGAGCAAACAGATTAAACAAAAAACCTTCCAACAAGCCACCATAACAAGAGATAACACATTCTTCCAGCCTTTCCACCTCTCACTCATCAGAAGGGTGATAGTTTTATTCATATGTTTGAAAGGGTATGTAAACAGTATAATGTTGACCAAGGGCTCTGGGTATGGTTTCTGACCCACTTACTCCATGGTAAAGCTGTAACTGGTATTTGTAAATTGTCTTATACTGATTGCTTAAATTATGATACAGTAAATTTTTTTTTTCTTGGAATGCTTTAAGTTAATACCTGAGACTTGTAGAAAAAAGTTTCATGAGCAGAGACACAAGGCAGATGAAAGTCTGTGTGATTATATTAGTTAAGCACTTATTTTCATAGATGGGCGAGTAGGTGTTAGGTCACTACATTTGAAGGGCTGGCAGACCTTTTGGTGAGGGAACCAGCCCTTAGCACTTTGCCTGAGGACATGAGAATCTGGTTGGTGGATAGAGAATGCCATACCATAGATGAGTTGGGGAAAAAAGGAAACCTATACCTAGCGAGCAAGGCATCACTGCACAGGAAAAGGATACCCTGTGCTGCACATGGGTATAATGGAACCCATGTTGGGCAGCCTAAACCACCCCAACAGAGCACGCCAGTAACAGGGGAAGCCACTACTTCAGGTACATAGCCAGGACCAAGGGTTAAATGTTTCAATATAACCATTGGGGCCATGTAGCATATAGATGTCCATGGAGGCAAGGTGGTGAACAAAAGGGTAGAAGAGCAAGCAAGTGGAAATAACAGAATGCCTGTGGTACATTATCTGGTGGAACCAAGGGTACCAAACTACCACAAGAGGTTATAGCCAATCTTAGTAAATGGGAAACAGGCCACTAGTAAGAGAGAGACAGCCTCTGACCTAACCATTATGAAGCCTGCAATGGATAAAGAGGAAACACTACTTGCTTGGGCAGTCTACTTGAGTCAGAACTTTAGGAGGGACCCAATTCCAAATACCTTTGGCTAGGGTTCACCTTGACTGGGAGGGTGGAAAAGAAAGCAAAACAGTAGGTGTATTTGAGGTTATCCCTGCAGATGTTCTGATAGGGAATGATTTTGATAATGCAGTACCTTGTGTGCATGCAGTGACATGAAGTCAGGCTTGGAGCCAGGCATGTGGGTCTGGTAGCCTGGGGGGGACCTATGCAGACTGCACACTTGAAGCCAGGACTGGTGAGGTGGCTACTTCAGAGAGGGGAGCTACCCTGTAGCAGTGAGACTGAAGGTGAGTCACTTCTACTGTTGGGTTCTGATATTCCCTTGGACAGAATGACTGCAAGAGCAGTGAGTAGTAGTACCCAGGCTGATAGTGAGGCACTGCTGTCAGAGGATACCAGACTTCCTGTGGAAGGGGAGCTGGGAAGGGTTACAAAGAGAGAATTGAGACAGGTTCAGCTCTCAGACCCTAAATTACAGGACTTGAGGGAGGTAGCTAGGGAGGCGCCTGATTCTCAAGGAAAAGGGGATTCCATATAATGGAAAAAAGGGTTGCTGTATAGAGAATGGACCCCTGAGGGAGGGCTAGAGGGTGAGGGAATACAGCAGTTAGTAGTGCCCAGAGCCTACCATCTGGCATATCTAGACATAGCCCATGACATTGCCTTTGCAGGTCATATGGGCGTAAAGCATACCAAGAGATGTAATATGCAGAGGTTTTATTGGCCTGGGATTGCAAGGGATGTAACAGGGTACTGCAAGACCTGTGAGCAGTGCCACAAAGTAGGTAAGACAGGAGACAAGGTGAAAGCTCCTTTGATGCCTTTGCCTATGATTGAGGAGCTGTTTCAGAGGGTGGCTATGGATATTGTGGGGCGTCTGACTACTACAGTTCCACAGGGAAGAAGTATATTCTAGTGGTATTAGATTTTGCTACTGGATATCCTGAGGTGGTGGCCCTATCCTCCATTGAGGCAGAAAAGGTGACAAATGCTTTGTTAGAGATTTTCAGCAGGGTAGGTTTCCCAAAAGAAATACTGACTGACAGAGGTGCCAATTTCATGCCAGACCTGCTGGCTTGTCTGTGGAAGCACTGTGGGGTGAAGCACCTACAGACCACCCTCAGACTAATGGTCTGGTGGAGATGTTAAACTCTACAATAAAGACCATGCTACAGGCATTTGCAGTCGAGTTTAATAGGGAGTGGAACAAATATTTGCCCCATCAGTTGTTTGCTTACAGAGAGGTGCCCCAGGAATCCACAGATTTTTCACCTTTTGATTTGCTGTATGGGCATTGGGTGAGGGGACCTCTATTATTTTTATTTATTTATGTATTTGACATTTGTTAATTGGGTAAGTCCAACTTGAGCCAGGGGTCCATTTTCAGTGGAGACCCGAGGAGAAAAGCTCCAGGCAATTTACAATGAGAAAAAAGATACAAAACAAATACAAAGTGGTCAAATGTACAAGCACATAACATAGGATATAATTCATACATACAGTTCACAGTACTGTAATCCCTAATAAATAAAAAAAAACAATGAAAGGAGCATTAAAAAGTATACCAAGTATGATATACATTATAAGTATTATATCATATGAGGCATAGGAATGGAATAAGTTTTATGTTTTTAAATACAGGAATAACAGAGTAAAATAACATGACAGAGGGAGGAAGATGGATAGGAAGTGCTATATATGAGAGAATAAAAGATAAGCAAATGAGGTAGTTGTCTTGTAGGGGGTTGACTAGGGCAGGACCAGGTCTTTAGAAAGAAGTGTTTAAGTTCATGCTTAAACAGGTGCTTTTGGAGAATGTTTCTTATATTAAGGTGAAGAGTGTTCCAGGCATGAGCTACAGAAAACTTGTAAATGGACTTACCAATGTTCTTCTTTTGTGTTTATAGATATCAAGGAGGTGTTTGTCAGTTGTACGAAGATGACGGTGGGGGCTGTAGTAGAATACTAGGTTAGAGATAGAGGGACAGGAAGAGGGATTGCTCAGAATGGACTGTATAATATGTAATTAAGGAAGAAGGAGTTGGTTAGAGAATTCAGGCCACTGAAGTGTCTTAAGGTCAAGACATTAATGGGAATTGTGAGGGAGATTCGTGGCAAATCTGGATATTTTGTTATATGTTTGTTCAAGTTTTGATAGTAGTGTAGACTGAATATTTGTGAATATAGGGGCTACATACAGTAGACAAGGTAAAAGTAGAGACTGAGCTAGAGAGTTTGGAGTAAGGTGTAAGGAAATTTTCTATTATGATAGAGTAGACCAAGTTTCTGGTGCTTTTTTTTATACATTGTTGGATGTGTACATCAAATTTTAGTTCATCATTTATAATGGTGCCAAGTAGTTTGGTATGGGGTTCGGGTTTAATAATGGTGTTGTTGACGGAGGTGATGGAAAAGGAACATTTATGATGCACCAGGGTTCTAGGAAAGAAGAGAAGGAGTTTAGTTTTTTTAGGATTTAGTACAAGTTGATTATCTGAGAGCCATGTTTCCACTGAAGAAAAGGTGTCTTGAGTGAGACTTAAGAGATCTTGAAAGCTTTGGGCAGTGGTGATAAGAATGGAATCATCAGCATATTGTAGAAGTGTTGAGAGGTTACAGGCAGAATGTAAATTGTTAGTGAAAATATTAAATAAGAGGGGGCCCAAGATCGATCTTTGGGGAACACCAGTGTTGACTGGATGGAAGGGGGAGAAGACAGTTTGCCAGCGAATGGATTGTTGCCTATTGGAGTGGTAACTAGAAAACTAGTTTATAGAGGAAGGAGAAAGATGGAGGTCAGACAGTTTAGCTGGAAGTTTAAAGTGAGAGATGGTGTCAGAGGCCTTTGAGAGATCAATAAATAAGCAGGAGACTAACGTTATCACTGGCTTCTGTTACTGTGTGGGTGAAGGAAAGTAGTGCAGTGTCAGTGCTGTGGTGGGGTCTAAAGCCATGCTGGGTAGAAGTTAGGCTATCAAGCAGGTGTTTAACTCGGTATAAATACACTTTTCCAGAATTTTGGAGATAGGAGACAGGATAGCTATGGGACTATAATTAGAAGGATCAGGAGACAGGATAGCTATGGGACTATAATTAGAAGGATCGGTAGAGTTACCACCTTTATGAAGAAGGGTTGTGTAGAAGGATTTCCATATATCAGGGACACAGGCTTCAGCAATGGAATGATTTATGAATATAGAGACAGGATAGACACTAGATTCTGCAGCAGTTTTGAGAAAGTAGGAAGGTAATTTATCAGCAGAGGGAGAGGAAGGTTTGAGTTTGGTTAGGAGAGTGATGAAGGTGGTGAGAACTGGTTTGAATGAAAAGGTATTGGAAGGAGGGGTAGAGGAAGTATTACTATTTTGAGTAAGTTTTTGGATAGTTTCTATGAAGTAGTTGTTTAAGAGAGTGGCTGTTTCAGTAGGTGTATTCTCTAGATTAGTACCTCTAGATATGATTAGTGATGAGCGGAAGTGTGAATGTGGATCCCACAAGGAGTCTGTTGTGACATATGTCCTAAACCTCAGGACAAGGCTGAGGGAACACATGGGCTTGGCCCAGGAGAACCTGGCAGGAGCCCAACAGCAGAAAAAGGTCTGGTATGACAGGAATGGTCAAGGCTGAGAGTATGTTGATGGGCAGCAGGTTATGGTTCTCATTCATGTCAGACAGCTTGGGAAGGACCCTTCAAAATGGCAAGGAAGGTCAGTGATGTTAAGTACATGGTAGAACCGCTAGGCATGGGCACAAAATGTACCATGTTAACATGATGAAACCTTACCATGACAGAAAAGCCGTTGTGCTATGTATTTTGCAGTAGGAGGCAGGAGAAGTCTGAGGGGGATCTATGGCTATAGGGAGCCAGCCAACAAAATGCCAAGTTATTAAGATGGAGCCTTGGGTTGCAGGCATATGATGTAACGGTGCAGCACCACAGTGGGATTAGCAATGGTTAATGTATTCCCAGATTGGCTTATACTTCTCGAGCAGTATTTCTCAAGGAGCATTTGAAAAACTATCTTGAGTCTTCAAAGAGGGGGGGGTATGATGAAAGGAGGTACTGCCAGGACAGCTACCTGGAACTTTATAAATAATTATATGTCATTTGTAAATATCAAATTGATGTATACAAGATGCTTGCATTACAAATGTATTAGAACTGTGGGTTCTACAAGATGCTGGTGTTACAAATGTATTACAACTGTATGTCGTGTATATCAAACTAATTTGTAAAAACATTTGTGTTAAAAAGGTATTTTGTAAAGTGTTTGGGTTTGAAATGTATCCACAGTGTGCCTTACTGGAGGGAAAAGAAATGTATATGCACTGTTGTAAGTGTTTAAATGTGTATGTTTTAATAGAGGAAACTGGGTGTTAACCTCAGTCTAGGATACTTAAGAAAAATATCTGAAATTAAATCACTTTATAGGCTAACAACAGAAAAAACTCCCAATGAAGCAGAAGGCAGTCGATTTAAAACTGAAAATATATTTATTATAAAATGTGTAAGTGCTTTTGCGATGATTAACACCACTTCTTTAGACATACAATATCCAATAAAAGCTTCCATTTATACAAATTTAAAAATTAACCAACCAATCAAAAAAGCATAAATCTCATCATAAGAGCATTAATCAGTAATTCTCTTTTTTCTGGCTGATACTAAATGCACCTAAGCACATTGTTATTTCAAACTTCTACTTTTCAAAACTGCTTTTATGGACACACAGTCATTAAGTCCATAATCTCTGTGTGCTTGAACCACAGTAACCATTGAAGTTCTACATTTTCAGTTCTATTAATGGGATCCCCAAGTCTATTATTCTCTGGTAACACACACAAAACTTGAAAAAGAAATGTATGTTGATTCCCTTGTGTTAGTGTATGGTTGGCTAAAGTGCTATAATCCAGTCCTCTCCTAGTGCAATATATAGGTTCATAGGTAGGTACTAGGCTATCTGCCCGAGGGCATTTATAAGCCTAGCCAGAGTGTGTCAGCTTTTGCCACCCCATTGATTAATTAACTGAGCCTCTGTCAAGATGAGCCAATGAAGTGATCCCACGGGTGTATTTTCTGTTACCCATCCACTTGTCAAGGTTTCTCTTGAAGAGTGTTAGTGAGGGGCTCTGCTTAATGTAGTTAGGAATTTTGTTCCAAAGCATGGGGAGTCTCTGTGACAGGAATCTATCCCTCCAGCATATTCTATTTATTGTTGTGGCGAGGTTTAGCTCACTAGAGCGAGTGGCTCGCAGTGACTTGGATTTCTTTAGGTGGAGCATGTCCATCAATTCTGAGTTGGACATGGCTTTGTAAGTCAGACAGAGATCACCTCTGAGTAAGTGATATGCCACTGACCATATATGGTCCCTTACCCTCTCCCTAAGTCGATGATCTGTCTTTCCTCTCTAGAATCTGAAACAGATGACACAATGTGCTACATACACCACATTCATGGTATTACAATTACCTGCTACTCTTAATTACCATAATCGGCAGGTTCCCTGATGTTTAAAATACCTGGATTCATCTATAAAGGCACAATAGACACTTGCCCGACATCTGTGGGTACCTCCTAGTGGCACATCCCATGAGGCATGTTTATTAGGGTAGCACAAATATTGTTTCAGATTCTTCCTATTTCTATGAACAAACATTGGCTTTGGACCAACTACATTCATGGTCTTTTGATCTAACAATAATATAGACCAGTACTTGCATATAATGATTTTCACTGCCCCAGCATCCTTTGCATATGATATTACCAAAGGTATTACATGGTCTGTGTGTTTCCTGGTTGCCCTGGTGTATACTCGATCTGAGAAGTAAGGTCTAGCTCTTCTTTCCCTCTCACGCTGTACTTTCAAGTATGCCTAGTTCACCTGCTCCTGTCCATATCCTCTAGTTAAAAAAAGATTTCTTCAAATAATCCAACTCATTTGAGAGGTTTGTCTTCTCACAGGACAGTCTAGATACTCTCATGGCTTGTCCTACCATTATGTTACTAAAAATGTGCTGGGGATGCATGCTCTCTCTGTGCAGGAAGGCTGGACTATAGCAATCTTTTCTGTGTAACTTAGTACTCAGACCATATCCTTTTCGATAGATGGTCATCTCCAAAAAAAATTATATTTTGTGTTGAACTGTTCATAGTAAAGCTAAGGAACTCATTGCTAGAGTTCATCTGTTGAAAAAAATGAAAAAGGTCTTGTTCCTCACCTTGCCAACCTACAAAAAGATCATCAACAAATCGTTAATAAAAACACACATTGGTTGTCATTCTACCCAAAATGTGTTGTTGTTTCCATTCCACCATTAAAGGTTAGCATATGAGTTGGCACAGCTAGTGCCCATAGCCACCCCCACCACCTGCCAGTAGTAGGTGTCTTTAAATAAGAAAATATTGTGGTCTAAATCCAGTTCCAACAACAACACATAAAAAATCAACATGAGATGCAGTGAATTTACCATACCTGATCAGAGCAGCTTTCACCATATTGATACCCTCATGGTTAGGAATACAAGTAAATAAAGAAACCACATAAAATTTTACAAGTATGTCAAACTTCACACTGCTAGACCCATTAGTAGCAATATAGAGATCCCGTAAAAATGTTCTGTGTCTCTAAGCACTACATAGTACTCATCTAATGCTAGTTTAAGCTGGGAATCCAAGTATATAGAAATCAGTTCAGTGAGCCACCCACCACCGGCAACTATAGTAATAAAAAGGGGGGGGGGGTGTTAGGATGTTTGTTTATTTTAGGTAGACCGTGCAACCTTGGTACCAATGGTTGTTCAACCTTGAAGTATTCAAATAATTCTTTTGTCATTAAGCCCCCATACACATACTCTCCTGCAAGTCCATAGAATATGTTATTTCATAGTATACACTATGTCCAATTGAACAACTCTGTAAACATTCAAATCTGATAACAGTCTGCATATCTCACTGTAATAGTATGCAGAATCCAAAATAATGACAGGTCTACCTAGGCCTACTCGGCCATAAAGATGCTATCTCACAGGTTTCAAGGCAGCAATATTGTCTTTGGGGTGAACAAATTGCCACTCAGGAAGAGTGGAAGTGGTTAATTGTTTTATAACCTCCAGAAGCTCAACAGATCTGAGCAAAGCCTTTGAGTATGTATTTTTACAGGTTGGTGCCAAGTCCTACCACCTTCCAGCAATGGGGTTTTGCATAAGAACTAGAAGTCAGATGATCAGAAATGATGTCATTCTGCAAGCTATCCCAGCAGTAATATTTTAGATATTATTTTGAGAAGTCTGTTAGAGAGACTGAGCATTCTGTATTCTGTCTTGGGCCTGACAACAACAAGAAGGACCACTCACATCATCTGCCTTGCTCTGTTATGTAAGTTATTAGGAAATAGAATAATTCTCTTAGTTTAGATATTGTTTTTCTTTATTTGTCTGAGCCTGTCCTGCAACATTATTTTAAATATTTCCTGTGGTTTTAAACTCTGATGTCACTGTGAATATATACTTAGTATTTTCTTGTTCTTTTATTATTTATTATTAAATATATTTAAACCTTTCATTGTGGCTGATTTTTATAGAAATATTTAAGTTTTGAGAGTACTTGCATATTTATCTGGTGACACTGTGTAGGCCGCTCCTAATAGTCTTACTCTTGGTCAAACTACCATTTGTATTTGTATTGATATTACACAATAAAATTGGACACCTTTTGTTAAGGCCCTTAAAGTAGCTGGTGAGGGGTTCTGGTGGCAGTGGTAACTACCTTATAGTCTGGGCAGAAGGGAGCATAGCTAGTAAACCTGTGCCAGCCTTTCCCAGGTGTGTGTGTGTGTGTGGGTGTGTGTGTGTGTGTGTGTGTGTAAAACAAATCTCTAAGAGTGTGTGTGTCAGCTACTTGGGCAGGGACATGAAGCACTGGTTGAACAGAGAGAGTGTTGGAGGACTTGGCTAAGGACTCAATTGAATAGCTGTGCCAGTGGGGAGTCTTACTGGGAATTTGGAGAAAGAGGGAGAAACTAGCCCCAGACTGACGATGGTCTCTGTGTGCTCTTCAGGGAAATTGCACTTGACGCAGAGAGCTGTATCTAAAATAACTGTATGTACCTGTTATCCTCCCAGTGAATGTCCCCCACAGGTGCCAGTGGTGAGGATTGAGGCTCCTTGATTACTGGTCCAGTGGTGGTCATCACAGCCTATGTTGGACCTTCCCAATTCATCTGGTTGCCATTCTAGGCATCTACCAGGAAAAGGCTACAACAAGCCTACAACCACAGTTTCAAGGATAGTGTGCCCAAAAAAGCCAAAATCAAGTAAAGAAAGGCACACAAGTGAAGAGACAGCACAATGTATTAAAAAAGGCTTTATTCCACACAATAATTAATGCCAGTAAAATGGAAGAGTCGTTTTCATCCAAACCTAGTCAGACTTCATGAGATAAAACACATCAAACTTACAAGTTCCTTTTAAAAATAAATTCAAAAAGTTTCATCCAATCATGTGAACCCGATTAAGTTAATCAGAACCACATACTGAGTAGGTAAATCTCCATAGTTCTTTCAAAGTGTTTCTTGTGAGATGTCAAAAATGTTTCACAAATACATTCACTAGTGTTGCTCATATTTTAAACATACCTTAAAACCACTTGAACAATTATAAAAATAATATACAAATAAGTTACTCAGGTAAAAAGTGACTCGGTAAAAAAAATTTTTAAGTAGAAAACTTTTTTTAAAAAATATAATGGTTTAACACAGTATGTAAATACTACCATCTAGTGGCCTTCAACAAGCCTACAGATCCTTCCATCATCTGGGACAAAGACAGTTGATCACCAAAGAACCAGTGGCCTGCTTCTCATCTTGAGATTGTTGCTACTGTTTTGCTTCTGGTGAGAGAATGAGCAAAGGAGCATTGTATCCTAGCAGTGTAAAGCTGCAGTGAGACCAGCACTGGTAGTAACCAGGCAGTAGCCATTCAGGTGAATCCCCTCTTTTCATTATTCTTGACGATGCTAAATCTTTCTTTTCAGTAAGTACTGCATGATAAAAAAGCAGCGGTGGTACAGCGGTAGCATTGTTGCCTCACAGCAAGAGGTTCTCCTGTTCAATTCTCGGCTAGAATGCCTTCTGTGTAGAGTCTGCATGTCCTCCCTGCAGTCGAATGGCCTCCGAAAGACATGCGTGAATGGGCATGCCTTCGCTGAAGGTTGGGCATCGGACTGGCAAATCGGCACCATAAAAATCTGCTGCCAATCATTAGTGGACCGGAGTTCCGCTGTGACGATCCCTAACTGGGAAAAGCCGAAAAGACAAACAGTAAGTATTGCATGATTTCCTGGTGTCTCACCTAACTTCAGAATATCTGCCTAAATACTTCATCTATATATTATCAGGGTCTACATATTACTTTCCCCTCAAGTGTATGGCAGTGGTCTGTATAGACACACGCACCTTGAGTTGACATTTTTTCTGTAAACGCATCCTTGACATTTCACCAATATCTAATTGTAGACAGGGAAACCAGATACTCCTGACATTTCTTTATATTCTCACTACAACTGCCTAATCAATAAAAAGGACCTGTTGCCATGAATATGAACTGTCCCACTATCTCCCCCCCAGGTGTGTGGAGATGGGCATCCTAAATGCAACACAGAAATTGCCTCATGCTTACTGACAACTAGCTAATTCTCAAACAAACTGATACAGTATGTGAGGGTTGTATTTACACAATGGCATTGGAGGCAAAGCTCTCACATAAAAGCACTCCTAATGTCAATCAGGTTGTCACACACTGCAGCCATCTCACAGAGTTCAAAGGAGACATATTGTCCCACATATGCTGAGGCACTTTAATGGAACATTTCTAAACCCCAAAGACTTCCTAGATGATGTACACTTAAATACTCTCTGCAGCCTCGAATACACTCTTTCAAAACAACACCCACATCAACACATACAGCCATATCTCATGGAGCCTTTACATCTAAGCCCATAAAGTAAGCCACCACACAGTCCAACATTCTGGTCATTGAAGACCATTGTGAGACACACTGATGTCCCTCTCACCAGGCTGAGTAAGGACAAAGTCATGGTCATTCACTTATTAGGGGCCAAGAAGCACCACATTACATATGCACTCAGTGCCACAAGTACCAGGATGATTCAGTCATAGTTCATATATGTGTAGTTGACCCAAGATGTACCCCTTGAAGAGATACTTCAAGGAACTCTTGGAATATGTGTCTCAGGCTGGTATGAGCCTAGCATTGAAAAGCATTTACCTTCTTCAAGGATGATGCCACAATATGAACAGAATATGACTGATTTTAATAATTGGCTTAGTTTATGGCGTTATTCTAAGGGGATGCAATATTGATCACTATGGAAGGAGATGGTCAGCAGACCATGCTGCTTTGTCAAGGATGGTCTGCACCTCTCACCTCTAGGATTTTGAATATTAGCTAAAACATTGTCCTCCCCCACAGTGCCTTTTTTAGGTAATGCCAAACTGAAAGTACTTCTGATATTGCAAACAAAACAAAGAAAATCTAAAGGTGTAACTGCTCAATGCTAGGAGCCTAAACAAGAAACTCCACTGCCTACATGCTCTCCTAATCCAAGAGAATGGTGACATCTGTGTGGTCACTGAGACATGGTTAAAGCCACAGAGAGCACACCACAGTGCAAGACAATAATGCCTTCCACTCATTTAGACAAGCTACTACAAAGATGGACTAAACGGGGATGTGTCTCAATTTACATCAGAAATAAATATACCTCAAGGCTGGTCAAGCAGGACAATCTTGAGCTTCTCCATGTTCAAATCACCATAGGCAAAATCACATACCACTTCCCTGCAAGCTATAGGTACCCCTCTATGACCCTGGAAACCCGTAACATGTATTTAAACTTATTGGAAACACTTACTATCCAACCCAATACCATATTCATGGGGGACTTAAATCAACCAACTATTAACTGAGATCATATACAGTGCCAAGCATACAGGTACAGAGGTTTCTGAATTTTGTAAACACAAAGTCCTTCGACCAGATTGTCAATAAACTGACCAGGGTGCAAGCATACTGGATCTGGTCCTCATTAATATGAGAGAGCCCTGCACACCCTCTAGTGTAATGTCTAATCTGGTAACATCAGACCATAAAATAGTCTCCTTTGAAGTGAAAATAAAAACTGGAACCCCAGCTAACTCTGGAATATTCAGGAACTACTCTCAGGCTAACGTCCTACTATTAAGTGATAACCTGGCAAAATTTCAAGCCCCCATAGACCCTGAGATCACTGCTGCCTACACAGAACTGTTCATAGAAATACTATATAAGCATGTTAATCGCTGCATAGAGGCAGCTGTACCCACCAGGAAGAAGTGTAGAACTAACTCAAAAAGCAATCCACCCTGGTGGAATCACAACATCAATAGTTTCATAGTTTCATAGTATAGTACTAGGCTATCTGCCCTGGGGCATTTGTAAGCCTAGCCATAGTGATGTGTCTTTAGCCACCCCCTGAAATGGTACAAAAATGTACAGAATAAATCTAGAATACTGTGCCTCTGTCTAGTAGTGACACAATGAAGGTCCCCTTATATAATAGAATTAGTTTACTGTGCCCCTGTCTAGCAGTGACCCAGATGTGACCCCTGGGGTAAATTTTCGATCTTCCATCCACTCATCAAGATTTCTCTTGAAGAGAGTCAGTGAGGGGCTCTGCCTAATATGAACTGGGATCGTGTTCCAAAGCATGGGAAGCCTTTGGGTTATGAATCTATCCCTCCAGCATGTCCTATTCATACTTGTGCCGAGGTTTAGGTCTTTAGCTCTTGTGGTCCTGATGGATTTGGATTTTTTGAGGTGGAGCATGTCCATCAAATTCTGATTGGACATGGCCTTGTACGTCAGGCAGAGATCACCCCTGAGCAGGCGGTATGCCACTGAATAGAGCTGAAGTTTCTTTAGTCTGGCGGAATAAGACATATGTTGGAGACCCTTGATCCTTTTGGTAAGGTACTTCTGTGGTCTCTCCAGCTGTTGCAAATGCCGGGTGAGGTACATACCAAATGGGGCATTGTACTCAATCATGGGTCTGATGAGGGAGGAATACAGGGGTACAATGACATCCTTGGATCTGGATGTGAATCCATTCATGATGAGGTGTGCAAGGTAGAATGTTTTTCTAACCACTTTGGCAATGTGGGTGTCAAATGAGAGGTCACTGTCTACTTGGGTCCCTAGATCTCTGATTACTTTTTCTGTACTCAGTGGGTTGCTGTCTATGTGATAATTTGTGGGTACTTTGTTTTTTCCAAAAGGGATGACTATACATTTTTTGGCATTTAGTTTAAGGCCGTGACTACGGCACCAGTTGTTCGTTTCAGTGAGGCCTTTTTGTAGGATGTGTGTGTCAGCTGGTGTATCGACTGTGGCGCCTAGTTTACAGTCATCTGCGAACTTTGTCAGCCATAGCCCTCCCATGTTTGCTTTAACATCTGAGAAATAAATGCCGAACAAGAGGGGTCCCAGGACAGATCCCTGTGGGACACCACTTGTGACTGGCTTTGAGTCTGACATTGCTCCAGCGATTTTAACTTTATGGGTTCTGTCCTTTAGCCAGTTTGCAACCCATCTAGTGACATAGGGGTTTACTTTTAAGCTGTTTAGTTTATCTATGATGCCTGAGTGGGGTATTGTGTCGAAGGCCTTAGCCAAGTCCAGGAATGCTGCATGGACTGCTTTGCCCTCATCAATGGCTCTAGTGACTGTTTCGAAAAAGTCAACCAGGTTTAAAAGGCAGGATCTGCCCTTCACAAAGCCGAACTGGGTGGGGTCAAGTGTCTGTAGGTCCCCTATGTCTCTATTTATGAGTTCCATAATGATTCTTTCCATAGCTTTGCAGACCAGGATAGTTAAGCTTATGGGGCAGTAGTTTCCAGGGTCTGTAGAGGCACCCCCCTTGTGTAGTGGGACCACTGTTGCTGTACGCCAGTGTACAGGTACATAAACCGAAGTAAGGCTAAGGTTAAATAGCATTTTTATGTGTGGGTTGTAGCTCCTCATGGAGTTCACGTAACACGCACCCTGGGATACCGTCAGGTCCCATTGATGCTGTGTTTTTTGCTTTGTTTAGGGCGGTTCTCACTTGGACATCTGAGATGACAGGGAGATTACATTCAGCTGGGATAAGTATTTCTTCTTTTGGGGGTGAAGGAGGCGAGAAGTTTGCACTGAACCTGTCAGCCAGAATGTTAGCAATATCTGTGGGTTCAGTGTCTTTTTTGTTGTTGTGAACCAACTCTGAGCATATCTGAGGGTTTCCGCCCAGTTTTCTAACATAGCTGAAGAAGGCTTTGTGGTTATCTTTAGTGTCCTTAGCGATTTTTCTCTCAAAGTTTGCCTTGGATGTTTTTATGAGAGAACGTAGTTTTCTGCTAATGTTGATCAGACGTCTTCCCTTCATGGGATTTCGCTCTGACGTGCAGTAGCTTCCTTCTTTTGTTATACAATTTGTTTATGGCTGAGGTCCACCAGACAGGACGCTTACATTTGGTGGAGAGGGACTTGGATTTGTTTGGGATTGCATGATCCATGCATTCTTGGATATGTCCATAGAAAGCATTTGTGAAGGATTTGGCATTGCGGAATGTGGTATCCACTGGCACAGTGGGCTTAAAGGATACCATTTCCTTCTTAAGAAGAGTGAAGTCTGCTTTTGAGAAGTTTTTCACTGTGGTCTTTTGTGCTGGGGGTGGAGGTGGGATATGTATATCCAGGGTGATTAGTTTGTGGTCAGATCTCACTAGTGAGGGGTATACTTCCGGTGTGGAGCATTTTGTCCCCATATTTGTGATGATCAGGTCTAGTATATTATCTCCCCTAGTGGGAGAGGTGACTAGTTGTTCCAGTGCATTTGAATTTATGAATTCCAGGAACCTTTGGGTTAGGGTATTAGGGCTAGAATAATGTACCCAATCTATGTTTGGGTAGTTGAAGTCTCCCAGTATGATGGTATTTTGTGATACATTCATATCCTCCAATGTCTTCAGGAAGGCTGAGTGGGGTTCTTGAGATTGGGAGGGTGGTCTGTAACATGCTACCAGTTGTATAGCAGTTTTGCCTATGGTTAGTTGCACCTGTATGGTCTCTGTTGCTTCATGTGTTGCTACTAACCTGGAGGTGTGGGTGTCCTTTATGAATATGGACACTCCCTCCTTTGTGGTTCGCCCGGGTTTTGGGGCGAAAAGCATGATACGAGGTATAGCCTGGTAGTGCTGGGGTGCTCTCAGGAGCCTTGAACCAGGTTTCAGTTACTGCACAGACGTCGATGTTCTCCATGCTGAGGAGTGCATCAAGTGCCTGCATCTTGAGATTTAGACTTCTGGCGTTGAGCAGCATTACCCTTAGTTTTTTTCCATTTTTGTTTTTTAAGGAGGTGGGTTTGTCTTTTGAGCCTTGCCTAAAATAGGCATTATGGGGGTGGCAAGAGCCTTAGCCAATATCCGGAAGCCCAGTGGTGACAGGTGTAAGCCATCCCTTGCGAAGCAGCGTGGCTTGTCCAACATATCATCCCAGGCAGACAGATATTGGATCCCCTTAGAATGACACCAGTACTCGAGCCAATTGTTAAAGCTGATCATCTTGTCTTTGTATTGTGGTATCATTCTTGGTGAGGGTAAGATGCTGCTCAGGGTCAGGGTCATACCAGTCTTGGCTACATAATCGGAGAGCTCTTCTATGTCTCTTTTCATGTAGTCCAGGGAGGTACGTCTCAGGTCATTCACACCAGCATGGACAATGACGGAGTCATATTTGTACTTGCTTTGGAGTGACCTGAGTGCGTGTGTTATGTGGCAGATCCTAGCCCCCGATAGCTCACAGTCACCTTCTCCTTGTTCAGCCTGGTCAGTGGGACATCAGTGTGTCTGACTATGGAGTCGCCTATTACTAGTGTATCAGGCAAGGTGTTTGGCCTTAAGGGCTGCGATTGGTCGACACACTGATTTATTGAAGTATGTGTTGCATGTGTTTTGTTTTGAGGTGGTGGATTTTTGGATGTCTGCTTTGGAAGCCTCTGTTGTTTTGGTAAGTTTTTTATTAGAGCCTCCGAGTATGTCTTTGTGTTTTTATGTGTTTGGTTTGCAGTTGTGGTAGGTCTATGTGGGACTGGGATTGTTGTGTGTGTGGTTGCCATCTCCTCCTGTCTGGTCATGCCAGCCCTGAGTTGAGAGAGTTCAGCCTCCAGTTTGGCTATATAGTTGCATCTCTCACATGTAATTGTGTTTGTTGGGAGGAGGAGAGGGTTGTCTGTGTACATGAGACAATTGTAGCATTGTCTCAAGATGCCTAGATTGACCAGCTGAACTGGAGACGACGCCAGTAATCTTCCACTCGACATGCTAGAACAGTATAAGGGAGTGGTATACCTTTAAGGGAAATGTGTATTCACAGGGGTGGTAAGTAGATGTAGTGCTTTACTTAGTACGAGAGTGCTTACTTAGTAGAGAAGTATTGAGAACAAGTGCTAGGCTTATAATACAGTGAGTAGTCTGGTTATACTAAGAGTAGAGCTTCCTTAAGGGAAAATTTGAAGAGCAGACTTGGCGGAGCCAGAAAAAGTTTAACCGGTGCTGCACTATGCGCACGACCAAAAGCCGTGCAAATGCGGATTTTAAACAGTGAACTACAAAAGAGCTAGGAATGGTCCCAAACAACCAATTACTACAGCTTCTTGTGCTGAGGTCACTTCCCCCAAGGACAGGTAGGCTGCTCAAGGCTCCCCACTCCCACTGGTGAGCAAAGAAACTTCCTTCTATCCAAGTCAGGTAATGGACAACACAGGAACTACACCACAGCCCAGAATACAGCAATGCCTGTAAACTGGTCTAAACTAGTCGAGGAAGGTGGGAAAACAAGGATTATTTTTTTGTTTTTTTGGTAGAAACACACACAAAATGCAGAGACAGTTATAAATTAGTTACACAGGCTAGCACACTTTAGTGGGCAGCCTCCACAGTTAAATTAAACAAACAAACAAGCAAACTTTCGATCAAATTCGACTAAATGCAACTTTAAGTGCAGATTTTAAAATAAATGCAGCATTCAGTTAAAAAACAGTTCAGGCTAGTTCAAAGTAAGCTACAGAAGCTATTTGCAGTGAAAAAAAAGCAAAGATACTTAAATCCAGAAGGTAGTCACTTTTTTTGAGTTCCTTGCTGCTAGGACCACTCTGTAAACCCAGCAGAAGGAAGAAAATCATAGCAAAAATTAGGAGGTATAGCACCCAGCAGAATAAAAACACTCACACAACTAAACAGACAACTCAGGACAAATAAAGTCTACCAAAGCCACATTTGAGGTAAATGAGGTAAACCTGGCCTCCCAGGCCAAGGACAACCACAAGGCATTCTTTAGTTATGTCCGCAACCTCAAAGGCAATACACAATTGTGTGCAGAGCTCATTATTAATGGAGCCACCTATACTGAGCCAGAAGATATAGCAAACATACTGGCTGACAAATTCAGCTCCAACCTTATCCTCTCTCCCCATCAACCTCCCCTCAGGAAATACCATCAGATATAACTCCCACTCATCCCAGTGTCTCTTCTTTGGTCTAATCTTGTTATAGCCAGAAAAGTAATTACTAAAAATTGGAAAAGTAAAGTTTACCCCCCTAGTGTTAAATTTATTAGTATGGCAAAAATTGTTTGCAGTAGTAAATTGCACACTGTAAAGATGAGAACTTCTATTATACAATGACCCCCCATTAATATTCCAAAATGTGCACGCTGACTGGTCAGCATGCATGTTGTAAATCAGAGTTATAGTAATGGAAAAAGGTCTGTTCGCCCGGACTTTTAACATTAGTATAACTCTTTTTTTACAGCAACGGAGAACGCAAGATCTCCGTTGCTTTTTACACACTGTCTCGTTATGTTAAACGAGTTTAACATAGTGCGACAGCTTTAAAAAAGTAACGGATATCTTCCTATCTCCGTTGCTTTTTTTAAAGGTGTCTCGCTATGTTAAATGGGTTTAATATAGCAAGACAGATTTTAAAAAAGCAATAGAGATTCTCCGTTGCTTTTTTAAAAGCTGTCTCGCTATGTTAAACTCCTTAACATAGCGAGACACTTTGTAAAAAGCAATGGAGATCTTGCTTTCTCCGTTGTTTTTGCCCACAGCTCTGATGTACTGCGTAAGCATACGCATGCGCAGTACATCAGAACTGCCGCAGAATACCAGATAGCTGTGGAAGGGCAGCAAGGAGGCATTATACAATGCCATTATTTAAGAAAAGTAATTATTTTTTTTCTTAAATAATGTCATTGTATAATAGCAATAACCCACTTCTGAGTGTGGGTAATGCTGGATTTATGACCAAACCACACTAACCGTGGGTAAATCCAGCATTACACACACCCATGCGTGGGTTATTGCTATAATATTACACATTCATATAAATATTGGCTTAAACTTAGACTTGCTTAAAAATATTAATTGTTGTTGATATGTATAACTTTGATGTATTATCAGCTGTGGACCTATGTAAATAGTTGTTTGTTTTATAATTGATTTGTATTGTTTTAAAACCAAATAAAAAATATAACTCCCCCTACTATCATTAGGGAACAGGTCTTTAATGCTCTCTCTATGATCAAGAACAGTGAATTGACGGGCCAAGGCAATATCCTAGGATACCTTCTAAATAGCATCAAACATGACCTATTTGGCCCTTTGGAATTGCTGTTTAACTGTAGCCTCCTAAATGGGCTTTGTGAATGGAGAACACCAACAGTCATCCCTCTGTACAAAGGTGGAACATCTACAGACCCTGGAAACTATAGACCTGTAAGTCTCACTTGTCATATGCAAAGCCATGGAAAGAATTATCATGGAAATTACCAATAATGACACAGAAAACTTCCAGACACTGGACCCAACCCATTTTGCTTTTTATCAAGGGCAGGTCATGCCTACTCAACCAGGTAGACTTCTTTGAGAAGGTCACCAAAGCAATGGATCAGGGCAAAATGGTTGACACTGTCTACCTTGACCTGGCCATAACATTTAGCACAATACCCCACTCAGGCATTGTTGACACTCAAGAGGTTAGGTATAAACTTGTATCTCACCCAGTAGATAGCCAGCTGTCTCACAGACAGAACACAGGAAGTTAGAACTGGGGAGTCCACCTTTACAAAGAAGCTGGTTACAAGCAGAGTCACTCGGGCGTCAGTCCTGGGACTGTTTCTTTTTGGTATATACCTCTTTGAAGTCAAGGCCCTTGTCAGTGGCCTCAGGCGGACTAAATTTGCAGATGATTCCAAATTAGGAGCAGTCACAGAATCCCATACTGGCACAAATTTTCTCCATTAAGGGCTGACACAGACAAATAACTGGTGCCATAGCCATGGACTACAACTAAATGCCAAGAAATGCATAATAGTATCCTTTGGGAAGTCATCTACCCTTTTACCATCACATGTCTAGAGTAGTGAGGAAATCATTCTATGTTGTGCAACTTATAAACAAAGGGGTGGCATCCAGGTCCAAGGAGGTTATTGTTCCACTGTATTCAGCATTCATCAGAACTATGATTGAGTACAATGTCTCCTTTGGTATGTACCTAACCAGGTACATCCAATAATTTGGAATGTCCACAGAGTTTCCTTGCTAAAAGAATACAGGGTGTAAAGAGCATGTGTTATGCAGACCACCTGAAGGCCATATCCCTGTATTCTGTGTCCAACAAGCTGTTGAGAGCAGATCTATGCCTGGTATACAAGGCATTGTCAGACCTCATCCTGATGGACATCCTGCTTATCTAAAAAAAAGAAGCGCCAGAATTACCCATTCTAAATATTTAAACCTTGCATGTGATATAAATAGGACTTGTTAGAGAGACAGGTATGTATCCCAGAGACTTCCCCTTCTCTAGAACAGGCTCACCATCCATGAGAAGCAGAGGTCCTTCCTAATCCAATTCAAGTGCAACTTGGACAATTGGAAGAGGAACAGAAAATTCATACCTGGTTTGACACCTTTGCCTGTAATGGCCACAAGTAGCCTGTAAATAGTTCATCACCCAGACCCCTGCTTGTAAATATTTCCTCTCCCAAGTCCCTGCTTACACATAAGGGTACCAGAACTTGTCAGAGATTTGGAATTCATGGCTAGGCTTATAAATAGAAGTTATGTTCTTACCATAACGTTCCATGTTGTCTTCTTCTCGCCTTCTTCTTGCTGGATGGGTTCGGAGCCGACCTCGGCTCCGACTCGGCCACTGTAAAAGCTCGAGAGTTGGTTCCACCGGCTCGAGGCTCCCCTTATATCCCACAATGCTAGGCGAGAGTTACCTCAGATCTCGTTTGTAAGCTAACCCCAGCTTATAACAGTATAACTGTAAAACAGAATCCACCTCTAACAACAGGAAGAAGAAGGGTGACCTACATCCTGAAACAAGAAATATGCATAATAGCATATGACTAAGAAAGAGGTGGTAGAAAGAGAGGTCACGATCACAACTCCTCTAGGTCTGTCCAGGCCAGGGGGAAGGAGGGTGGGACGCAAGAAGAAGGCGAGAAGAAGACAACTAACATGGAACGTTATGGTAAGAACATAACTTCTATATGTTAAGTTGTCTATCTCGCCTTCATTCTTGCTGGATGGGACCGCGTCCCTAGCACCTTGTCCCGGGTGGCCTAATGGAACAGACTCCTGAGAACAGTGGAACCAAAATTAGCTCTATGCCTAGAAGCTAAATCCAACTTATAATGGGAAATAAAAGTGTGAGGAGTAGCCCAAGTAGCCGCTGCACAAATGGTGTCAATAGGCAGTCTGTCTTGGAAGGCTAGAGAAGTAGCCAAAGCTCTGGTGGAATGGGCTTTAGGTTTATTAGGCAGCTTATGGTGTCTAATCTCATAAACAAGGGTAATCAGAGATGTTAGCCATCTGGATAATGATACCTTTGAAACTGGAAGTCCCTTTCTGCTTTCCGCATAGGAGACAAACAGCTGATCAGATTTTCTGAATTGTTTCGTCCTGTCTAAGTAGTACCTTAATTGACGATGAACATCCAGGCAGTGTAATTTTTGTTCAGACCTATTTGAATACTCTGGGAAAAAGACAGGGAGGTCAATGCTTTGGTTTAGATTTGATGTTGAAACCACCTTAGGCAAAAAGGACGGGTTAGTTCGTAAGGAAACTCTGTCCTTATGGAACAAAAGATAAGGAGAACGACAACTGAGTGCTTGAAGTTCTGAAATTCTTCTAGCTGATGTGATAGCCACCAGAAAGAGAGTTTTCCATGATAATAATTTCAAGGAACATGAAGCTGCAGGTTCGAAAGGGGAAAGAATCAAAGAAGCAAGAACTAAATTTAGGTCCCAAGGAGAAGGAGGATTTCTTATAGGAGGTCTGAGAAGAAAAACTCCTTTCAAAAAGGCTTTGCAAAGTTTGTGGGACATTAGGGCAGATTCAGAAATGCCCACATGGAAATTAGAAATAGCTGCCAATTGAACCTTAAGAGTAGATGGAGATGAACCTGCATGGAAGAGTTCAGCTAGAAAATCAAGGACTAGTTGGATGGAAGCAGTGAAAGGATCTATGTCCTTTCCTTGTGCCCAATATGAGAAGCGTTTCCACTTACTCAAATAAATCTTTCGAGTGGAAGATTTATGGGAAGCTATCAATATATCTCTAACCGAGTGAGATAAAAGAGGAAGCCTGGCTACGGTTGGAACTGGAGGAACCAAGCAGTGAGGTTCAGAGAGGGGAGGGAGCGATGAAACTGACCCGATTGGTGGATCAAAAGATCTGGAACTAGGTCCAGACTCCACGGTCGCTCAAGAGAAAACGATGTAGAAAGGGGAACCACACTTGTCGAGGCCAGTAAGGAGCAATGAGGATCAATGAGGCCTTCTGAGCGATAGCTTTCTGTATTACTTGAGAGATCAGAGGAAAGGAGGAAATGCATACAGAAGTCCCGGGCCAAACTTGGACTAGAGCGTCCCTGCTGGGTTGGCCTGGTAAAGGGAATAGAGTGAAGTATTCTCTGCACTTGCTGTTTTGGGGAGTAGCAAAAAGATCGCAGCAAGGCTGACCCCACTTGAGAAATATCTCTCTCACTACAGAGTCTTTCAGAGACCACTCGTGAGGCATGAGTATAGCTCTGCTCAACTTGTCCGCAATGTGATTGGACTTCCCGGGGATGTGCGTTGCTATCAGAAAACGCTGAGAAGAAATCGCCCATTGCCACAGTCTGAATGCTTCTCGACACAGGGGGTATGATCTGGTTCCGCCTTGTTTGTTGATGTACCACACTACAGCCATATTGTCTGTCTGGATTGCAATCGTTCCTAAGGGAAGAGAGTCTTGAAGGGCTTGCAACGCTAAAAGCACTGCTCTCATCTCCAGAACATTTATGTGCAAGTGGCATTCGTTTGGTTGCCATGTGCCCTGGACTGTCCTGCCCTGATAATGCCCCCCCCACCCGATCAGGGAGGCATCCGTTGTCAGAGTAGCAACCGGAGGAGGTGGAACAAATGGTCTTCCCGACAGGAGCTGGGGGGAAGACATCCACCACATGAGATGCTTTTGCACGCTTGCGTGATCATAATGGTGTGAGACATTGGAAGTTCCTGGTATGACCATTGAGAAAAAGCATCCACTGAAGGATCCGCATGTGGTATCTGGCCAATGGGAGGAGAGGTATGGCCGCTGCCATGATTCCCAACACCTTTAGAACTAACCTGGCTTTGGCTCTGTTGTTGTTGAGAAGAAGTGACACCAATTTGTGAATGTCTGATATCCTTTGGTTCGTTAGCGTTGCAGACATGTTTATAGTATCTAAATTTGCGCCTATGTAGGTAATAGTACAACAAGGCGACAAAACAGACTTTTCGCAATTTATTGAAATACCCAGTTTTTGACAAACGCGAAAAGTATAATCTCTGGCCAACAAAAGGAGATGCTTGGTGGGAGCTGTGAGAAGCCAGTCGTCCAAATATGGAAACACCTGGAATCCTTGTCGTCTCAGGTGAGAAGCTACCACTGCCATGCATTTGGTAAACACCCGGGGGGCAGTGGTGAGACCAAAGGGCAGGGCCCTGAACTGAAAATGACTGGTTCCCAGCCTGAAGCAGAGGAATCTACTGGAGCGTCTGTTCATTTTTATGTGATAGTACGCATCCCGAAGGTCTATAGAGCACATCCAGTTTCCTTTGCCCAAAAGGGGAAGAATGGATTGCAGCGTGACCATCCGAAATCTTGTTTTCTTGACTGATTTGTTCAAGACACTGAGATCCAAAATCGGTCTCCAGTCCCCTGTTTTCTTTGGAACTAAAAAGAACCTTGAGTAGATTCCGGATCCTTGTTGGTCTGCTGGCACTGACTGAATTGCTCTTTTTGCAAGCAGTTTTGAAATTTCCAAAGCTGCTATATCCCTTTGAGCGGGTGGAACATCTGGAAGGGATTTTTTTGACTGATTTGGAAAATGAAGAAAGGGGATAGAATAGCCTTCGGAAATGATGGACTGTACCCATTTGTCTTGAGTCAGGGATAGCCAGGCTTCTGGGTACAGTGACAATCTTCCCCCGACTGCCTCCGAAGATGGGCAGTCGGGCAACACCTCAGGGATGCTGAAAGGGCTTGTCCGGAAAGGCTTCCCAATTGCCCTGGTTCTGCGGACCCCCCCTGCCCCTAGGGCGACGTCTACCATTGTTATTCCCACCTCTGCCTTTGGTAGGAAAACGACTCTGTCGCCAGGCGAAGTCCCTTGAGATTGTTTACGGAACCACATCTTCCCACCCTTCTGGCCTTTGGGGTAAGGCCTAGAAGGAGTCGAAAAACGGACTCCGACGGCAGAAAGGGTCTTGCCATCAGTCTCGCACCTAGTCAGGGTTTCTTTCACTTGAGGACCAAAGAGAGATGATCCATCAAAAGGGGAGTTCGTGAAAGACGTCTTGAAAGGTTCCGCAAAGTTGCATAGCCGCATCCAGGCGTGCCTACGTAAGGCTACCCCTGTCCCTGCGGCTCTGCTCGCTCCATCGGCCGCATAAGAGAGGAGGCGCATGGAGGAGTTGGATATGGAATTAAGGGTAGCCAGCTGCGTGTTCATTTTCTCTTGGAAACCCGCAGCTGTAGGGTCCTTAACATTTCACTCGCTTCCTTGATCAAGTCCCTTTGAAGACGAGTGAAATGGCACAGGTAATTCAGCGACGCATGGTAAATGTCGCTGAGGAGAACATCCGCTTCCCGTACCTATCCATGGACCTAGATTCCTTGTTAGGTGGATGGACAGGCACTGAAGGATCAGCCAGTTCCTTCTTTGTGGCAGCAGCTACCACCATAGCATCCACAGAAACTCCTTTTGATAAAAATTGCTTGTCTGATGGAGCTGTGATGAATTTGGAGGGTCTCCTGGGAGTGGGGTCCACTGAATCAGGAGCCGTCCATGCCTTCTTAGCAACCACCTGCATGAGGGGGTCAAGGGGGACACCCAGGAGGTGGAAGGACGAGAGCCAAACGCCTCAAGATACACAGATTCATCCTCCGAAGGGTTGAGGGCTGGCCAATTTCCCCTCTGTTTCAGGATCTCCAGAATGTCTGCAAATGAGACATCTTCAGAAGGGGAACGGGGAACCCTCAGAATCATCCAGATCTGTGTCCGACGTGATAGACTCAGGTGAGTCAATGTGCTTCCTCTTGCACTTCCTCTTCCGAGGAGGCTCTTCTGCCAAATCAGGAGAGGCCTCGAAGAGGATGAAATCCCAAAGGGGCTCCTGAGGAGCTGGCTCTCTGCGGTCCGGGATGAGGGAGTGAGTCGACTTACCCTGAGGCAGCATAGAGGGAGGGGCTGACGGAGCCGACTGTGGAGTAGAGCCAGGCTCTAACACACTCCGCATGACCTCGAATGCACCCCTGTCAGGCAGAGCCAGAGGTCCCCGCTCCGAGGAGCTAAGGACCCCCCTCGGCACCGACAGTGATGGCTCCGAGGTCGATGTCGGAGCCGAACTCACCAGCGCCGAAGCACCGAGAGGGAGAGGGGGGTCGGACAAGGGTCCGGTGCCACTCACCCCCTCGGAGCCGACGAGGGAAGTCCGGCGCCGAGATTCCTCCAAGGAAGAAAACGGAGCTGAAGACGGAGCCGAAGACAATTGTCTCGGCTCCGAAGTGACCACAGTCTCGGTTCCGACATGACCCGGCTCCGAACTCAAAAGAGTCGAAGGAGGAAAGAGTTGATGGACCGGGGCAGGCACCGACTGATGAGTCGGGCTCTGAAGCATCTGGGCTAGTGCCTCGGACTTAAGTAGTCGACTCACCACCCTCTGAAGGTCATGATCGGAAAGCCTCGATGACCTAGAGGAATGAGACCTTTGGCTCCGTTCAGACAGCAGGGGAGATCCTGGAGCCGAATGAACGGAGCCAAGAGAAGGTGACCTAGACCTCTTTCTGGTTGTCGGCTCCGAAGATCTTGTCGGAGCCAACATGGGTACCTCGATAACCTCGGCTCCGGCCGGAGCCGAGGAAGCCACAGAAACTGTGGACTGAGTCTTATCGGCTCCAGCCGGAGCCGATAAAGGCAAAGGTTGAACAACCTGAGGTCTCGGCTCAGAAGCCGGAGCCGAAGACCTCGATGCCTTAGAGGGCTTCCCTGTTGAAACTGACAGGGAATCCTCTGGCTTCAACAAGCCTCTCAGAATCAACTTGTTTTTTCTTTCCTGCAGGACCCTGGGGCTGAAGCCATGGCACACAGCACAGGAGTCCTGCAGGTGCAAAGGCCCCAGACAATAGACACAAGAAGTGTGAGCGTCTGTCAGAGACATTTTCTGACAGCACGCATCACACTTCTTGAATCCGGAGACCTTTGCTTCTTTTGACATTTCCCTAACTGACAGGTGTACACTAACACACACCCAAACACACAGTTATACCCCGTCAGCAAAAATTAGTAATACTAAAAATAATAATAATTTTAGCCAAAAATACTAATACTTAAGTACAAAAAGTTAAAACAACTACACAAACACTCCCTAGGGAAGGGAAGGCCAAAGGCCCAAAGGAAGAACCAACGGTTCTTTTAGTAAGAAAACGGGGAAAAATAGGGTCGGGGAAAAAGTCTCAATGTTCTACACTAATTTAGGAAGAAATAAGTTAAAAGGGGAAAAAAAGAGTAACTTTTTGAAGAAAAAGCTAACACTCACCAGGAACCGGTAGAAGCAACCAACCTCGAAGCTGTAGCGGCAAACGAGATCTGAGGTAACTCTCGCCTAGCATTGTGGGATATAAGGGGAGCCTCGAGCCGGTGGAACCAACTCTCGAGCTTTTACAGTGGCCGAGTCGGAGCCGAGGTCGGCTCCGAACCCATCCAGCAAGAATGAAGGTGAGATAGACAACTTAACATTGGCTCTTGTGGTCATTAGCCTAGTACACACCTATAAATGTTAAAAGTCATACAGAACACCTAATTGCTTTTTTCTCCTGCAGAAATGCAGTAAAGCTTTTAAAAGCTCATTTGTCAGACTATCTTGTACCCACAATGCTATACTCCTTTCTAAGGTAGGACTGTCATCTTGTGGGTGGTACAGGTGAGGAAGCAGGGGATCTTTCAGATCTAATGTTATGGGTAAGGTCATTCAAGTCCCTGCCTCCTAAACCTTGTAATGTTCCTGCTGCATTGTGAAACTTACTCGGCTGCCTTGCTGGGCTAGCCAATGTTTCCTGTAGGTTGTCTCATGTTTGCAAATTCAGGCCCACCCACTATTACTTAACCATATTGCAGTCCTACTATTATACTATAAAGATTAATTGGCAGCTCCCTAGTGCTAGCCAAACTTTCCTGTAGGGTTTTTTTTTGTTATTTGTTTATTTTTATTATTTATTTGCTAACCTGGTTAGTCCGACTGGGCAAGTAGCCCTTTTATATTGGAGACCCGAGGAGAAAAGCTCCAGCATATACAAAAATACAGAATAAAACAAAATACATTATAAAATCCAAAGCAGAATACAATACACTTTTCAATAACAAACGTCAGAGATTGCAAATTATTTAAAATCAAATAGCATATTAGAAATTAACATTGGAAATATTCAAGGTTGAGAGAAACAAACTATACAAAGCCATTTTAAGCCTAGCCATTTACCCCATCTGAGAATCAAACCCTGGACCTTGTGTTTGTAAGGTAAACACCTTAACCATTATGCCAACCTCCCACTAAAATAATCAGCTCTGCCAAGACTCAAACCCAGGGCCCTGTACACCATAATCAGAGCAATGTACTACTACACCATTTGAGCATCTTTTAGCTTCTATACTCAGAGCCACTCATTATTTTACCTATCTGAAAGTGTCACTCTATTTACTTCTCACACATCTACTCCTGTATAGCAAGCTAAACATAACTTAACATATGTTAAAGAAATCACACAGTTCCCACTATTTGCTCAAAGCGTATAAGCTCTGCTTTACCTGCCTGTGCACCTTCCCTATGATTCAGATACAAGCAATGCCCAATATTCTCGCAATAAAACTGTTTCAAACCTTAAGAGCGAAACAGCTGACCACATCTCTACTATTCTTCACCGTACTTCAAACATTCAATCTCACACATTGTTCATCTAAACATGACCCCTATTTCTACTCCCTTTATTGTATAAAACAACTACAGTTACCTCCCAGAGATTTACCCATGGACAACCAAACTATTGCATCTAAATAATGCATTCTTAATTAACAGTAGATCCAACATCAGCTACATCACCCCCCCATTAGATCAACTCGGAGAAATCCCAGACTCTACATCAGTTAAAACTAGGTTTCTTAAGTTTGCAGTTAATTAATCACACTTCACAAACCACTTTGGAAATAATTCTGAATGTCTTACTTTTCAACTTAAAAAAGGACCTATTGAAATGGGTCTTCTAAATGCAGGAAAAATACTAAACAAACTAGAGCAGCTTGAAGTCATTCTCACCATACTCAACCCAAATATCAAAGGGATTACTGAGCCTTGAATCAGAGAACGAACCCCAACCCAAAGTGCCATTACCAAGGCTTCAACAATGTTTAATTCTTAGCCTGGAAACAGAATAGATAAAGGAGCTCTGCTTTTAGCAAATAATGATATAAAAGCTTCTCTGAAAAGTCATATTGTCTTGATGAGTGATAAGGACTCTGACTCTCAGGCAGCATTCACTTTGAAGTGTCATACAGTACTTTACTAAGAATAGCAAACCCCATCCATCTCAATGATTGAGTCACATTTCAAACCCTTATAGGTTAATGCTCCAAGTCCATAATATTCAAAAATAAGACTCTAAGTTTAATTTCTTAGACCCTAAGCAAAACTTACAGGGCTATCTTGATGACAGTGGCCTAATCTAACACTGTTGGGCTTCTTCATTACAAAAATTACAAATAATATATCCATTTCCATACTTCATCTATTTCCCAGTGATCACTGTGCCATCACTTTTAACCTCAAGTTTCCACCCAAAAAGTTCCCTTCAAATATATGTCAAGAATTAACAAAGGTCAACAAGGGACTCATCATAACAAGGACCCCTACCTGTAGCATCACAGCTAAAAGACCTCCTATTATTTCCACAAAACATGTGTTTCCTTAAAGTCACCTGACTCATAAACTTTAAACAAAACCTTTGGATAACTTCCGAATTAAGAGACATCATTCCATATGACTGTTGCAGTATTCTTTACATAAGGGATTCCATTCTAAAGGTGGCCCAATGTCCAGCCAGTATACCAAAGCCTTAGGATTTTATAGACTTCATATAGCAAGCCTCTGCTTCCCTGTCAAGGCATAGGGCATAACGATGATGTACGGATGTATATACTTCAGAATGTTTTTGCAACCAGTTATCAAATACCATCATTAATCGTCGGTCTGAATGCCCTTCCTTCTGTGATGGTTACCAAGCCATGTTTCACATAAGTGTCCCCCTGGGATTTCTTATCTTTTTTTTTTTTTTTTTTTTTAATTTTTGTGAGTATAGATGTCATCCAGAAAAAAGAAAATGTTAGTATAGGGCAGATTCTCCATAAAGATCGCCTCTGTTTGGGTGCTTCTCACGACCATACATTATGTTTTATCTGGCAAGCATTTGTCCCTAAGATCTTATGTAGTCATCTCTCTTCCTTGTCCATTTACTAGGAAAACCGACATCTTAAGTTGTTGGCACAGGGTGCTATGGTGGAATCTTCCTGGCCTAAGATAAGCTGCCTGCCAAGAAACTCGGGTCTGATTCGGCTGCTGTCCCACCTCCCCTGGACATCTCACTCTTGTGGCTGGTGAAAGCTGAGGAGGATCGTTCAGTTGTTGTGTTGGATTCCTCTGCTATGACCCTGTTGGAGACCGGCATGTATCTGATTTCTCACACATCCTCAGAGGCTTTGCAAATGTCCACTACAGACGTTGAAGGGGAAATTCAGTTCATTGTTTCAGAGGGACCAAGGGGGATACTGCAGATGCTTGTTCAGAAGGAGATTCCTACTAAGTTGGTTGAGTGTAAGCAAGGGTCTGAACCTCCTAAGTTATTTAGGGTAAATGTCCCTCAAAAGAAAAATCAAAAAACTAAACGTGTTTCCCCTGCTGTTAAAGAACCCCAGTGTGAATGGCAGGACTTTATCCAGGGGATGCTTAATGCATTGATGGCCTTAAAGCTTCCCCAAGGACATTTGGTGCCTAATCCCCATTGGGTCATCTAGCCCACTCATGAGGCCCAGAGACCAGGACTCTGATGAGGATTTGGATTCTGGGAAGAATCTTTGGCATATTCTTCACAGATCTCTTCTCCTTTGAATTATGAACCTGACGATATTAGCCCAGATTCTCCCTTGCAAGAATTCTTCTTTGGGGATACTATTTTTCATATGATGGAATATTTTAAATAGGACTGTTCTTAGATTTCTGACATTCAAAAGAGGCATTATGAGCTCTTTCAGATGGAGTCCCCTAAGCTCTTTTCTCTACCAACAGTATTGGCTGCCCTTCTAGATACCTTCTAACAGCCTCTGTGGCCCTGGATTCTCAACCTCCAACCGCTAAGAAACCTGTTAGATTTTACATGGTGCCAGATGAGCGTAAGTTCCTATACAAATGTCCTTCTGCTGACCCTTCTGTAGCGTCTGTCTCTTCTGACAAATCCTCTAAACTTTGCCATCGGCTAAACTATTTCCTTCCAATAAGGACAATAGAGCTATGGAACAGCTGGGAAAAAATGTATATACAGCTGCCATTTTGGCCTTTTGGGCTATTAATTACCAGACCCATATGACCAGGTATGTTTTACTTCTTCTTTCTCAAGTTTCTCGTGCAATTTCTGACCTCCCTGATTCTGAAGTGAAGGCCTCAGCCCTCCCTCTTTACTGGTCCCTACTTCTCAAGTGGCTCACCACTCTATTGAATGTAGTTACGATGCAGCTGATGGCTCTTGTAGAACTATTTCCTTTAGTTCTGTTCTAAGACGTTACTCTTGGCTTTGTCTCCAGCCCTTTCCTGATGATATTAAGGCTAAATTGTTGGATGCTCCTCTTGATATTAAGAACCTGTTTGGTTCTGCTGCTGCTGAGCTTTTTAAGTCCCTTCAGGATAAAGGTAAGGCCTTGCAGAAATTGAAGCATATTTTTGTGTCACCTATCTCTAAGTTCCAGAGAAATTATCCATTCAAATCTGCCTTTGTTCATAGACAGCCTCACCCTCCTCCCAAAGGTAAGAAGGGTTTTAGGTGGGTTCCCTCTACTAAATCTACTCAGTCTCCTACTGCTCAGAATCTGCCTTTCTGGGACAAGCCAGTTCTTATCTGACAGTTTGCATTCACATTTAAGTCAGGTTCCCTTATCCCTTCATCTTTCCCTGTCCTTTCCCAATTGGTTGTGGGTCAATCAAGACACTTGGGTTCTGTCCATCATCCATCAGGGATACTTCATGGTATAGAAATCCCTTCCTCTTTTTCTGAGCATCCCTCAACCTCCTCAGGAACAGCTTCATTTCTTCCCAGAACTGCTTCAGGGCCTTTTGGCACAGAGTGCCTTTCAAGCTGTGCCTTCTTCCCAGGAAGGGAAAGCATTTTATTCCAGAATTTTTTTCCCATGAAGGAAGGCACCTGGAGACCATTCTAGACCTTTCTAAGTTCAACACCTTTCTGAAAGTTCCTTCTTTTCAGATGTTGCCCCTTCAAACCCTGTTTCCTCTTCTTCTTCCCCTTGCTTTCTTGGTCTCTGTGGAGCTCAAGGGTGCTTATCTTCACATCCCAATTCACCCCCTTTTCAGGAAGTTTGTCCATTTCTCTTTCTTCCATTCATTTTCAGTTCTCTGCTTTGCCCTTTGGCAGTTTTTACTGCCCAAGGGTATTTACCAAGTACCTTACTCCTGTGATTGACTTCTGTAGGATGATAGGGGAACAAATCTTTTCTTACCTAGATGACTTCATTCAAGCTTCCTCCCCCCATGGCCTTGCTTCAGCACCTCCAGTATACTGTTTGTCTCTTACAGAGCCTGGGGTTTAAAATAAATGTACAGAAATCAGTCCTGCCTCGTACTCAGGAGCATGTGTTTCTCAGTTGCAGCATCTAGACTATTCCCATTCTGGCTTCCCTGACTCCTCCCAAGGATCTTTTTCTAATAACCCTTTTCAATTCCTTCTTCCTCTGGCTATAATTACAGCCAAATAATTTCTCAGGGTTCTTGGATTCATGCCAATAAACCAAACCAAATAAACACTGAAGGTGGATAACCAGCACAAATACTAAACAACACCGGAATTAAGAGAAATCCACCTAGGGGGAGAAGATAAATTAAAACACTTGGATGTAAAATTTAGCAGTTTACTTAAACTCCAATTCACCAAAAGCTTTTTGTCCAACACAGATCGGACTTAATCAGAATTAATTCTGTTTCCAAACATTGTCTATATATATCACACCAACGATAATTGAACAAAAAGTAATTAAGACAATTAACCAATAAATTACAAGGGCAAATTAGCTGAGATAGTTAACCAAATTTGATAGAATAGTAAAATCCATGGATTTAAAATATGCATATAAAAACATTATTTAATTTATTTGTATATAAATGTTAATACAGATAATAAATTAGTACACCCTAAAATATAACCTCTCTGGGGAAAAAATTCTTTAAAATATGAGACACATTTTAATGCTGTATATATCATACTATTGCTTGAAAACTTTTTGTTTTAACACAGCGGTTAAAGAAGTGGAATTGTTTATGCCAGGAGGGTGATTCGCATCTAATCTCAACTTGCATAATAACTCTCTTAACTCAATGTTTTCTTTCCATGTTCCCCTCTAGGATTATATAGAATTTTTTCCCAGAATGAAAAAGGGAAAAAAAATGTTTAAATCCAATCCATAACTTTGAGTGTCTATACAGGAAATTGTTTAAATTACATTCCAACATTGGCTATGGTGGTGCAGCATTAAGCATTGTTGCCTCACAACAAGAGGTTCTCTGGTTTGATTCTTGGCTGGAACGCCTTCTGTGCGAAGTCTGCACGTCTTCTCTGGGGTCAAGTGAGTTTTAAAGACATGCAGGTGTGTGTGTGTGTGTGTGTGTGCGTGCGCCTTCTGTGAAGGTTGGGCACCGGGCTGACAACTTGGCACCATAAAAAGTTCACTACCAGTCAGTCTGCGGAGTGGTGTTCTTCTGTGGTGTGTGTTTATATTACATTTCAACATCATAGTTGTGTTTATAGATACATTTTTTTCAGTTGCCTTTCTATTTTTCCTATATAGAATGCTGGATAGGTGGACTAAACCCTTACTTAAACAGGTTCCTTTCTATGGATAAACCACTGATTTTAAACCGTTATTCAGTTGGATACATCTTGTTTCTAAAATGTATTTACATTAACGACATGCACCACACTTTGGGGTGATAAAAGGCAAAGAGGTACTACAATCATTGTATTTATTTGCTTCCACTATGTTTTTAATGGTATTTGCTCAAACTACGGTGGTGGTGCTGCAGTAGCGTTGTCGCCTCACAGTTAGACGTTGCCCGTTTGATTCTCAGAGCGTCTTCTGTGTGGCGACATGCGTGAATGGGCGTACCTTTGTTGAAGGTTGTGCGTTAGGCCTGGCAAGCCAGCACGTAAAAATCTACTGCCAATCATTAGCGGACCGGAGTTCCGCTGTGGCGACCCCTAACCGGGAAAAGCCGAAAGAAGCAAGCAAGCTCTCAGAAATAAATGTGGTTTGGGTCTCATGATATTTATCAACTTGCTATCACTAATTAAAATACACCAATATGTTTTTGACAGTATTAGAACCTGCATTGTACTGCACAGTAAAAGCCCTAGTATATGTACCTTTAACCAGCTTGTCACCATGTTTATTTTTTTGGCATTGTTGGTCATATCTTTATAACTTCTGAACACCTTGACTGTTTAAACCATAGTCATTATTTGGTCAACTGGTATACTCCTTCTCAGGGGCATTTAAACCACTCCCCACAAGGGAAATGTATTTTATACCCTACCATTTAGAGATCTCATCACTAATGGCTCTTACTAACTGACGGGGGAATTGTCTCTCCAAACGCTTATTTTCAAGTTTGACCCTTTCTTCATCAAATACTTTTCCATAGGATACCATATGCACCAGTCTCACAAACTCCTTTAACAAGACTTTTTTTTTGTGAAAAAGGGTGAACACTCTTAAAGTGCAGATAACTATTTTCTGAAAGTTGGTTTCCTAAATATATTGAATGAGAAGCCATTAGGACATTTGGTAATGGTGGTGTACACAAGTTATTTACCCATTTACAATCAACTTGATGTGTAAATTTCAAGAAGGGGGGGTGATTAATAAAACTATGAAACCTGGGATTAATAGTACATCCCCTTACCACAGGATGAATATCTCATGCAAAAGTTTCAAATAGAGTTTTATATATTTTTAAATATATAACGTATAAATGGGGATGTAAGCACAAAATGCCTTTCCCAAGATATCATGAGCAGATTGGCAAAAATGGCAGTGCAAGCAGCCCCATTGCCCTTTACTTTGCTTGAAAATCTCTCCCTCGTACCAAATATAGTTATTACCTAATACTGTCTCCATGAGCTCCATTAGTAACTTGACTTGCCTGGTGGTTAAAAATTCACAATTTATAAGGGCTTCATGAAATAGTTCCAGGCCAGCCTCTTGGGGAATACAAAAAAAAAGTCAATAACATCTACTGTTGCAAAAACAACATCTTTAAATCAAAAACTGAGTTTAAGTCTACCCAGAAAATCCCAGGAATCTCAAATCATGTGGGTTTGTAATTCGTGAATGGGTATCAGCATTCTGCCAGTCATTACTGTAAATGGGTATATCTTATATCCTGCTGCAGATATTATCAGTCTAAAGGGGGTGTTGACTATACTTTTATGTATTTTTGGAATTCCAAAAATAGTTGCTATAGAGGGGTTAGAATTTTTAAAAAAATTATAAGCATCAATGTATAAATTATGCTGTAATAAACTCTCATCTAAATACTGATGTATTTTGTTATATGATAAATGAACCTCATTCATAGATGCTATAACATAAAAACCCAATCGTATATTTTTAACATTTCTCCAATGTAACTTGAATTGTCAAAAAGAACACCCCCCCACCCCCCACCTTTATCAGTTTTCATAGAGTAGTTCTTTTTTAATTCCTCTAATAATCAATGTTCATCTCTTTACAAGTTGTAATTTCATGCCCTGTTGTTGCCATGGGCATATTGCTTATAAAATTCCTGTTCACAAGTATTTGAGAAATCCTTCAAAGTAAGATTCATCATGGGCATAGCTAAACTTTTTTTTTTTTTTTTCAATTCACTCCTCCTTTCAACTTCCTCAGAAAATACCCCATCAAATTGTATGATAAAGTTCAACTTTCTAATACGTAAATTGAATTCAACAAGTGTGTCTGCCAAATTATATAATGGTGTAGGGATGAAAATAAAGCCCTTCACTACTATATAATTTGGCAGACACCTAGACAGAACCCATAGATATTACTAAACACTTAGTTGCTGTCCTAGACATATTTTAAGACATCTACGTTTCCAATATCATGTCCTCATGGACAGGAGCCCTCATGGCTAGACTTTCATTTGGACTTCCTTTAGTTCTGGCTGCCTTCATAAAGAGCATAACTTTCAGTCTGACACTATTCACATCTGCTGATTCATATCTTCACTCCTTAAAGAGACCAGCAGTGTTCACCTGTCAGTAAAGCTAAATGGCTACCAGTGCAACACAGATTAAAATGTTTACCTGGCTCCCTAATATGCAAAGTATGTAATCCTAACTTATTTCCAACCCTTCTAGTTGACTGTCCCATTGTTCCTCAGAATGCAACTTAAGATCCCTTATTCTTGTCAATTACCTCTTTTTAAAATAACTAGAAACAAGTCACACTGCACAAACAATAACTTCTATAGTCTTGCCCCCAAATTATAGACTATCTCTGTAGTATAATGAAAGTAATGAAGTCTTACACACTTTTCAGATTGCAACTTAAAAAGTCCTACTTATAGAGGCTTTATAAACTTGTTTCCAATATAATTGAATCACATAGTCCAATCAGTATAAGACCCTGCATTTAAATTGATCACTCACTAACTGTAATCTATTTAGTAATTCACAGCAGGAGGAAACCTCTCATCATACTCTATACATTAGCATTACGTTGATATTCCACTTCGTTCATTTCATCACCCCCCTTTATACCAGTATACATTTCCATTCTTCTCTCATCTTCAGCTTTCCTATCTTATAGAACGAATCAGTCTTATCAACATTGTATATAATGTGCATATTGTATTTGTCAGACATGAGTATCTTTATCATGTTATTCTCTATAGCATAAGCCTAACTGAAACTTGTCTGATTGTGTGTAATCACCATTTGAATTGCGTTGATCATGTGTTACTTATGTGGTTGTTCTTTGCTTTCTTGGACTGAGCATATTAATGGCCCATTGAGATTATTGCTCCACCCCCTTCAGGCAAATGAATATAAATTAAATACATAATTTTCACATCTGATGCGATCCTCTGCATACTTGATTGGCAGAACTGAGTATCCAGTTCATTCTCCTGGGTGGTATGTCTTGGGAACATCCTGCTAATGATTGCAGTCCCAAAGATTAAGACATGGCAAGCTTACAAAGCCTTCTATTGCCCTGTGAACATATTCAGATAAACACGTAGCTGTCACACTACTATTCAGTTATGCATTTTTGAAGGTGGCCTGAGAGGTCCTCACCACTCGTATAAAATGAGTTCTGGATGTTGATATCCGGGACTGTTTGTATTCCATGTAACAAAGTGAATCCAGCTGGAAAGCCACACTGCCAGGGATACTTCAAAGATCTTTGTGCACAGATTTGTGTTGAAGAATAAAATGAATAGTTGTGGGTCTTTCCTAAATGATAGTATTCTGCATATGTAAAGTATAAGCTGCCTGTGTATATTCAGGAACTGCAGCAGACATTCCAGTGTATTAGAATATTCTGAAAAAAAATACAGGCAGATGGTTGCTATGGTATCGATTCAGTTCTGTAGCTACCTTTGCTTTAAAGGTTGTATTCACTCACAGTGACACTTATCTTTGTAAAATAGCAAGTAAGGTGGTATGGTACACACCTCCTGCAATTCAGACACTGTTCTAGCCAATTTAGTTATTACCTAAAATGCTATCCAGGGGAAGTATTAAGTTACAATTTAGCTGCTAGCTCTCAGTAAGTGGCAAATTGATGCTCTTCAGTCTGATGCAAAGGTCCTGTGGTTTGATACCATCGTACATAGATTGAATGTCCCTCTTAAAAAGGCCTTGCATGTATTAAGAAGGAGGAGTTAGCTTAATTGTGAGAATTACAGATGGCCACCAGACGCACCATAATGGAGGAGTTATTCAATTGTTGTTAAGTAAAGTTATAGTGGAGAACTGTAAAAAGGGGAAGAATCTAAGTATGGCATGGATTGACTACAAAAATGCATTTGATAGTATCCCACATTCATGGATAAAAGAGTGCTTAATAATTTATAAGATATACCCTACACTGCTTGGCTACATTGCAGTAACCATGAAACAATGGCAGACCATTTTGCAATTAAGCCATAATAAAGGACAGATTGTTATCTTAGGGATAAAAATTCAAAGGGGGATATTCCAGGGTGACTCTCTGTCACTGTTGTTATTCTACCTTACCATTAATCCATTAAGCTGTTTAGGCCATGGCTACAATTTGGCTCCTAGAAAGCAGTCTAATGACTTCTCATCTTCTCTTTGCCGATGATTTAAAACTGTATAGCTCATTAGATGAGGAACTGAAAGCACAGCTGCAGGTTGTCAAAACTTTTTCAGATGATATTAGAATGTCATTTAGTCTTGATAAATGTACAAAAGAACCTTTAAAGCATGAAAACTGCAGCACCAGGAAAATATCAGTTTGAGACAAGAATGTGATATAAAAGATATCAGTTTGGGACAAGAATGTGATATAAAAGAACTTGAGGAAGAGGGAATGTATAAATACTTGAGAACTGATGAAGGATCAGCAATAAAACATGAACAAATGAAAATAAAACTCCGTAAGGAATACTTTAGAAGACTTAAATGAATCCTGTGAACAGCATTGACATCTAGGAACAAGATCCAAGCTATAAATTAATTTGTTCTTCCTGTCCTAATGTACAGTTTTGGAGTGATTAACTGGCCCCAAAAAGTGTTGGATAGATTAGATATTAAAACAAGAAGGATGCTTCATGCTCACCAAATGATTTATAAAACTCATTGTATACCAAGATTATATATTCCCCGTTCCGAAAAAGCGATGGGCCTCCATGAAATTGATTACATGTATAGATCTGCAATCATGGGACTCCACACATATTTACTGACTGTACAAGATCCACATGTAGTGAAAGTTTTGAAACATGAGGAGAATAAATCTAAGATGACTTCTCTGCTTAATTTAGCAGAAGCATATCGACGTCAAGCAGAAATGGAAATCAAACCAGAAGCAGATATAAACCAGGAAGCAACTGAATGTGCCAAAAAACAAAAGAAAGAATATAAGGTAAAGGACCAGATGAGAATGCAAGAAATATAGTTGCAAGTATAGAAAACTTCTGAAAGAGCCTCATGTTGATCAAGAATGAACACAGGAATGGTTAAGGAGCGGCAAATTCAAACCAAGAAATAAGTTAATATTGGCAGCCCAAGAGAGTGGGCTATGTACACGCTGATTTACAAAGTCCATTGAACATTTGGGAGAAACAGACAAATGTAGGTTTTGTAAAAGTGAATTGGAAACAGTCACACACCTTGTTGCTGGCTGAGACACACTAATGACAGAAGGACTGTATACTGAAAGGCATAATAATGTGGTGAGACTGTTGCACTGAGGATTGTGCAAACAGTATGGTATTGAAATGGCTGAAAAACACTGGAAACAAGCCACAAACCATTATAGAAAATGAAGTTTATATCACATGGGATTACCCATTACCAACAGTTCAAAAGATAGATGCTAGAAAACCAGATATAGTGGTCCAAGAATAGAAGACAAAAGTAGCATTGATCATTGAAATCGCCCCACCCAGTGGCTATAGTGTCTTGCGTACAGAGAGAGACACAAGATCATAAAATACCAGGATGTGCAGGCAGAAATGAGAGCATTGTGGAAGAAAGATACCCAGACAGTTCTAATAGTAGTAGGAGCAACAGGTCTTATAAAAAATAATTTACAATCATATTTAGATATGTTACCAATCCATGTAACCCCATACGAATTTCAGAAGGAGTCATTACTGGGCACATAGCAGGTGCTGCGAAGAGCACTTTTGGCTGACTTCAAAGAGTGAAACAATACTAATTTCATGAACTTTAATCGTACTTTGACTTAGGAATGTGGTCCATTCCCGTCATGATATTAGAAACCCAAAAGACTTGGAGTGATTAAAATTCTGTGTGAAAAAGTTATTGCAGGGCTGTAAGTGTATCTGGCACTGGAGCTGTAAAGGGTCTGAACCTTTCTGGAAGGCGCATATTGTGAAACAGCTCAATTGGTTCTTGAAAGTCCTCCAGGGATTTGGTCTCTGGGCAGCCTTGATAAGTCAGACAGCCCCAACAAAGTACAATGGGCACTTGGCCATTATTGTAAGTAGAGTAACTATGTGATTGATCTAAGGGATTGAATTTGTGTGTCTTACTTGCCTGAAGAATGCATCAGCAGTGTGCTGAATGGTTTTAAATGGACTATTTTTTCCAGAAGATAAGGCCAGATTGGGGGAGCCAATCTTGCCAAGGCCAAAACAGAGGTATAAGAATGACACTAGCCATAGTCTACTTTATCTTTTGAATGAATATCAGTATAAAAGGAAATGGGGAGATTATAAAGCAGTCCTATAACTCAGCTGATTGAGCTCATCAATGGGTGACCCCAGTGCTTGAGAATAAGATGTAGAAGTTGCTGCAATTGCTATTGGTTAGGGAGGCCAACAGGTCACAACATGGGCTCTCCCAATGCTGGAGAATTTTCTGCACAACTGATGTATTGAGCAACCAGTCATGAAGTATCCGTAATTACTAGCTGAACCTGTAGGCTAGGAATGTCAACCAATGGTTAAAGAAGTCCCATACTCTCATCTTCTAGGCTTAAGAGGTAGGAGAACATTCACCCTCTGTGTGGCATCACACTATTGAGGTGGTTCAAATGTGAATTGTAGTTACACCTTCAGGATCTGCAAAGGTTTTTTTTAACCTGTAAAGCCTTCAGTGGGAGCACACACACCCAGATCTCCAAGATAATCATGTTCAGGTTAATTTCATTATATGATCATGCACCATAAACATTTTTCTCTTGTATATGGTTTCCGGATCTAGGGCACACCATCCATGGAATCAGTTGTATTAAGATAGGTTTGGTGTATGCAGATACAAATGGAGGTGATTATTGCATGTTCTTGGAATACTCACTGGGTGCAAAAACAGCTGAGTTAATTGACGTGATTTCACTTTTAATGCCCACTTTAATACTCTTGTCTAGGCATGTGGGAGGCACAATATAGTGGTGACTGCCATCAGACCTACTGTTTGCAGACAGTCTGATGATACCACTGCATTTTCCGCTAGTAGTCTCCAAACTCTTGTGTTGATGCAGTTCTTTCCCAGAGCAAAAATGACTTGCACTCCAAATTGTGCTTGTTGCATCTGGTGAATGTGAGGCTGGGACTGGAGTCAGAGACTTTGCAGTGATCCTTGGAGACTAGAACAGTTGCAGTAGAGACTCCCTCACCAAAATTAGGCCCAGTCATTCTAATTAGGGAATATATTCACTCACTGTAGCCTTTGAGTCACTGCTACTTACAGCCACACATTTGGGAAACACTATGGGGTTAAGTTAGTCCAAAGGATAGTCCACAGAACTGATAATGACTAGCTCCTATCCAGAAGCATAGGTTCATATGTTCATAGGTGTGTACTAGGCTAATGACCCTGGGGCCTTTACAAGCCTAGCCAAAGGATTACCCTGACATAGTGCCACCCGACCTTAGTTCCCAGTGCCTCTGTCAAGTAGAGCCACTGGAGTTATCCCCAGGGTGATTTCTCTTGAAGAGGGTCAGTGAGGTGCTCTGCTTGACATGTATGGGAAGTCTATTCCATAGCATGGGCAGTCCCTGGGTTATGAACCTGTCCCTCCAACATGTTCTGCTAATTGTGGTAATGAGGTTGAGGTCTCTGGAGTGTGTGGTGTGGTGAGATTAGGATTTCATTAGATGTACCATTTCTAACAGAGCTAGGTCAGACATGGCTTTGTAAGTCAAGCAGAGATCACCTCTAAGTAGGTGATATGAGACAGAGAATAGAGTTTTTCGAGTCTGTTCATATAGGACAGGTGTTTAAGGCCTAGAATCATCTTTGTGGGGTAGTTTTTCAGCCTCTGCAGTTGTTGCAGGTGTCTAAAGAGGTACATGCCAAATGGGGCATTGTACTTGATGATTGGCCTAATGAGGGAAGAGTAGAAGGAGACAATGACCTCTTTCTTCCTGGATGCAAAACCCTTAGTAATGAGATGGGCCTCATAGAAGGATTTTCTAACCACAATGGCAATGTGGTGATCAAAAGAGAGGTTGCTGTCAACCTGAGTTCACAGATCTCTTATAACATCTTCTGTGTTCAGTGGACTACCATCAGTGTGGTAATTCATGGGAGCTGAGTTTTTCCCAAAGGGGACAATGACACAATTTTTGGCATTGAGCTTAAGGCCATGGTTCTGATGCCAGTCGTTGGTCTGAGTTAGGCCATTCTGTAGGATGTCAACATCACTTTGGGAGTTAATAATTGCTCCCAACTTACAATTGTCTGCGAACTTTGTCAACCAGAGTTCCTTTGTGTTGGCCTGGACTTCAGAGAAGTAGATAACAAACAGGAGAGGAGCCAGGGCTGAACCCTGTGGGACTCCACTCGTGACTAGATGGCAGTCTGACTTGGAATCAGCTACTTTCACACTGTGGGTTCTATCTGTGAGTCAGTTTGCAACCCACCTAATGATATAGGGGTTAATGCCAAGCTTAGTGAGTTTTTCTGTTTCCTGAGTGGGGAATGATATCAAAAGCCTTGGCCAGATCAAGGTAGGCTGTATGAACCACCTTGCCTTCATCCACAGCTCTGGTGGCTGACTCAAAGAAGTCGACCAAGTTGAGCAGGCATGATCTACCCTTCACAAAACCAATCTGTGTGGGATCCAGAGTTTGGAGGTTCCCTATATCCTTGCTTATTAGGTCCACGATGATGCTTTCCATAGCTTTGCATATCAGACTCATCAGGCTAATAGGGCAATAGTTCCCAGGGTCTGTAGTTGCTCCAGTAGTGGAGAGGGATGACTGTAGTGGTGCGCCATTCTGTAGGGCAAAGCCTGAAGTGAGGCTGTGATTGAACAGGGCACACAGGTGAGGTGCCAGTTCACTCTGTAGTTCATGTAGAACACAGCCAGGGGATATTGTCAGGTCCCATAGAAGCTGTATTCTTGGCCTTGGACAGTGCTGTTTTAACCTGTGCAGCAGTAATACTGGGTGCCTGGCAATCTACTGGTATTGTGATTGGTCCTGGGGGTGGGGGTGGGGTAAAGTTGGAACAGAATCTGTCGGCCAGTATACTGGCAATACCTCTTGGCTAGGTATAGGTGGTACCATTGTGCAGTAGCTCAGAGAAAACCTGGGTATCTTTACATAACTATAGAAGGCCTTGTGTTTGTCTTTACTATCTGCTGCAATTCTGTTTTCATAGCTAGCTTTAGAGGATTTGATGAGGGATCTCAACTTTTGTTGAGGCAGATAAGAGAGTTTTTTCCAGTCTTGGGACTTCACCTTATTCCATATCAGTTTCCTTCTTCTGTTGTAGAATTTGTTTATGGCAGTGGACCACCAGATTGGCTTCCTTTTTTTTGGAGGAGAGTGTCTTGGTTCTATTGGGTATGGTGAGATCCATGCATTTGTGTACGTGTTTGTACATTGGATTGGTGCATGATTCAGTGGTCATGCAACTATTCTCCATTTGCATGGGTGCCATGAAGTTAGCCACCTCTGTTTTTAGGAGCCCAAAGTTAGCCTTGAAGAAGTTTTTCATGGTGGTTACCTTTGCAGGTTGGGGGTGGGAGGGATATGGATTTCCAAGGTGATTAGTTTGTGGTCAGATCTAACCAGGGAGGAGCTGACTATTGGTGTAGAGCAATGGTCACCCATGTTAGAAATGACCAGGTCAAGGATGTTTTCTACCTCTAGTGGGGGTAAGAACGAGCTGGTTCAGGGCATTGGAATTAATGAACTCCAGGAAACGGTGGGCAAGAGTATTGGTACATGAGTAGTTTTCCCAGTTAATGGCGGGGTAGTTGAAGTTGCCTAGTAAGAGAGTGTTAGGTTGGACCCTAATATTCTCTGGGGTGCTTAGGAATGTGGACTGTGAGTCTTGGGATATGGTTGGGGACCTATAGCAGGCTATGACCTGAATTGCTGTCTTATCCAATGTTAGCTGCACCTGAAGTATCTCTGATGCATTATGTTGGGTTACCATGGAAACCTCCTAAACACTTTGAAAATTTAATGTGAGGATAAGTGTCCTGGAGGTTCAAATAATACACCAATATTTGTCAGACAAGCAAGGGACATCAGACTGTACCATGGCCATGCAAAATGACTCTTTTGGGGTGAATTTCTTTAGAAATGAGATCCACTACATGCTTGAGATTCTTACCTTCTTGGGCTCTAAAGAGAATCTGGAGTAGAAGTTACAGCCTTTCTGTTCATGTGGGATCTCATGAGATAGAATGTCTCTGTTATTACTCTGTTCACATACAAGGTTGGGGCATATCTGTGCAATAACTGAGACCTGGTTCAAGACTCCTCAGAGCACCCCTGCAATACCAAGCTACAGCTCTTACCACACTTTCTGGCCAACAAACCAGGAAATTCTCCAGGTGCAACTAACACTAGGTAAGACTGCAATCCAAATTGTAGCTTGCTACAGATCCCCCACCATACCCCAAGATTCTCACTACACCTTTCAAAACATACTGGAAAATATTAAGATACAACCAAACACCCTAATACTGGGTGATTTTAACTACCCTGTCATTAACTGGGAAAACTACTCATGTACCAACACCGATTCTTGGAATTCATAAATTCCAATGCCCTAGATCAACTAATCCTTAGTCCCACCAGGGGCTCCAGTATCGTAGACCTGGCCATTTCCAACATGGGAATTCGATGCTCCACACCTATGGTCACCCCCTCATTGGTCAGGTCTGACAATAAGCTAATCACCTTTGACATCTACATCCCACCCCCACTCCACAGTGAGGAAACCTCTGTAAAAAAACTTCTCCAAAGCCAACTTCATGCTACTCAAGTCAGAAGTGACAAAATTCATGACACCCATGCAGACGGGAACTGAAAGTTTGACTGCTGAATCCTACACTAAGGCACTGTACGAGCACATCCACTTGTGCATGAATCGTGCCATCCCCAATAAAACCAAGATGCTCTCCTCCAAAAAAAGGAAGCCAATCTGGTGGTTCTTTGCCATAAACAAACTTTACAACAAAAGGAAAAAACTGTTGCAGAAAAGAGGAAAATCCCAGGATGCAAAAAAACTCCCTTACCAGCATCAGTAAGAAGCTGAGATCCCTCATAAAATCCTCCAAAGCTAGTTACGAAAATAAAATTGCCAAAGAATCCAAAGATAGCCACAAGGCATTCTATAGCTATGTCAAGAATCTAAATGACAATGCTCAGATCTGCTCTGAGCTATAACAGAATGGCATTAAATATACTGATCCCAAGGATATTGCCAATATCCTGGCAGATTGATTCAGTGCAAACTTCAACCCCCCCCCCCCAAGGGCCCATCTCAATATCGAAAGATTGCCAAATTCTGGTAATAAGGGCCACACAGGTAAAAAACACACTCTCCAAAGCTAAGAATACAGCATCCATGGGACCAGATGAAATCCCAGGCTGTGTACTACATGAACTACAAAATGAACTGGCACCTTACCTAAGTGTCATGTTTAATCATAGCCTCACCTCAGGCTTTGTGCTCACTGAGTGGCACACAGCTACAGTTATCCCACTCCACAAGGGGGGATCCACCTTGGATCCCGGGAACTACTGCCCCATCAGTCTGATGATCCTGATCTGCAAGACCATGGAACTTATAAACAAAGACATTGGCAACCTTCAAACACTGGACCCCACACAGTTTGGGTTCGTGAAGGGCCAATCTTGTCTCCTGAACCTGATTGACTTCTTCGAATCAGTCTCCAGAGCCAAGGACAAGGGTAAGGTGGTCCACACAGCCTATCTGAACCTTGCCAAGGCCTTCGACACCATCCTCCACTCTGGAATCATAGATAAACTTACTAAGTTGGGCATTAATCCCTACATCACTCGATGGGTTGCCAACTGGCTTACTGACAGAACCCACACTTTAAAAGTAACTGGCTCCAAATCCAGCTCCAGACAAGTGACAAGTGGAGTACCACAGGGTTCAGTCCTGGGACTGCTCTTGTTTGCCATCTACTTCTCTGAAGTACAGGCCAACAATAAGACACTCTGGCTAACAAGGTTTGCAGATGACTGCAAACTGGGAGCCATTACTGAATCCCCAAATGATGTGGATATTCTACAAAAGGGCCTTACAGAAACAGATGCTTGGTGCCAGAGCTATGGGCTCAAGCTCAATGCCAAGAAATATATAGTTATCCCCTTTGGGGAAAAAACATGTACCCATGAATTACCACATAGGTGGCAGTACACTAAACACCGAAAGTGTGATAAGAGACTTAGGGACACAGGTGGACAGTGATCTCACTTTTGATAACCACATCGCCATAACAGTCAGGAAATCCTTCTATGTGGCACACCTCATCACTAAGGCTTTTCATCCAGAAAAAAGGAGGTCATTGTCCCACTGTACTCATCCCTCATTAGACCAATTATAGAATACAATGCCCCGTTTGGTATGTACCTCTCAAGACATCTGCAACAACTGGAAAGGCCACAGAAATACCTCACTAAAAGAATCACAGGCCTAAAGAAGATGCCCTATGCTGACCGTCTGAAAAAACTCCACCTATACTCTGTCGCATATCGTCTACTCAGAGGCAATCTTTGCTTAACATACAAGGCCGTGTCAAACCCAGAGCTGTTGAGCATGCTACACTTAAAGAAATCCCAATCCCTCGGAGAGACATGCTTCAGTGATCTAAACCTTATAATGAACAAAACATGCTGGAGGGATAGGTTCCTGACCCAGAGACTCCCCAGACTCTGGAATAGACTGCCCATACATGTCAAGAAGAGCACCTTTTTGGCCCTCCTCAAAAGGAACCTTGATGACTGGATGGGAAATAGGAAATTCACCCCAGGTATCACGTCAGTCACCCTGCTAGACAGGGTTCCAGGGAAGTAAATACTTTGGAAAGAAATAGCCAGGGAATTGTTATGGCTAGGCTTGTATAGGCCCTAGGGCCGATAGCCTAGTACAAACCTATGAACCTTAGTCGAGGGTTAGGCTTATAGTCATGATGGAAGGGATTGCATATTTTCTGGATATATAATCATCAGGCATCTGTACTGTTTTATGACCAATAGGATGTAAAGATGTAGGGACAAATGTCCCCTGATTGCTTACAGAAAGGGCCAGTCAAACAAGTCTTCAGTGATTAAACTAGGCCGAGCTGCAATACAGACCGAGCATAACTATCCCCTTTACCATATCATTGATGTCCATTCTGCCAGTTACTGCAGCATCTGTAGTTACTTCCCAAGGTTTTGTTCTAATTCGACTGTTGGATGTACCTGAACCACAACTGATGTAGACTTCTTTGTGTCCTTGAAAATAGACACTGCATTGGCTGAGAATGTGCAGTAACACTAGAGAGAGTTTTGCCCTCCTTCTCTATGTTGTCCAGATATGACTTCACTGATTGGCCAAACATCATATCGCAGTTGAAGGGGAGCACTTGTGAAGTTCACCTTAGTATCTGCAGAAAACTTAGTAAGGTATCAGCTGCCCATGCTGTACCATCCACTGCACTGTGGACCAAATGCATGATAAGGTCATATATCAATATGATAGTTGCCATCAGTTGCCACCAGTAATTTCAACATTACCCTCAATTAATCATCTGGTATACCTTCCAGCATGTGTCTCATCTACTCTGCCATCTCCAGCTGGAATCTTGGCATGTGCAAAGTATAATTTTTTGCCCTCAAGGTGAAGAAAGAGAAGTTGTAAAATCATTTCACTAGTGTGTCCATCTCCCTGGTGGAATCTTCTCTTGTAGAAGGATGGCAGGGCTCTTTAGGTTGGGAGCTTTTTAAAGAGATTTGCATGTCCAATGGGGGGGAAGAGGATCTTATCTAATTATCTTACAATGAAACTACAATATCAGTGTTTTCCTTTGCCCTCTTGATTAGTGAGTACATCAGGTGGAATACTCTTGATGACTGAAATGGATAGGCACACATTTGCACCATGGTTATCATGTACAGCTCTGCTCAGTTTGAGAGGAGATCACTATTAAATGCTTGTGAAGTGTGACAAGAACTTACAAGTGTATTTACTTAAAGTTAACCACTTACTTAGTATTGCTTCTCTGTGTAGACAGGATGGTAATAAAAATATAAGTGGACAAAAAAGCGAGGCTGGTTAGTGTTATGCAGCTGTCCTGAGCTTTATAGCTTTGTTTGTTGCAGCACTCATGAATATTAGTAATAAATGCATATTAGTGATTAATGCTAATGTCTAAAGTATTGTAGCTTTATGTTAGAGAACTTAGTAAAATCTTCCAAGTTTACGTGAATTAGTATGGGTGTCCAGAGAAGTAGTATGCGAGATTTACATTCCAGGAGCTCTAGAAGATTATTTATGAAAGCTTATGGACAAATATGGAACATTTTGTTTTATTTTGTTCTAATGTATTAATAGGCTTTCACTGAGAGTACGGCAGTGAAATGGTTAAAGTAGCCTTCTGAAGCTGATAGTCTGAACAGATATGGATTATTCCATGACCTCTATCTACCACATCTGTATAAATATAATTGTCTGTTTCAATTATGAATTTTGTAGTTATCCTTTAACAGTGTCAGCTCTTTCAATGTGGGCTGTAGCCTACAGTGTAACTGAAGAATTTGGACCACGTAGTGAGTTTGTGTTACTTATGCATGAATTACAGTTCAACCCTTACAGTATAGTTAGCAGTCTGCAATGTAATTGGAGAAAACTGAACTACATAATGAGACATATTGCAGATTGCTTTATCACAGTGTTTTGGATTGTGCGAGCTGATGGAGAGAATCCAGTGTTTTCCCTTTTTTCTACAGTAGAGCAACCATGGAGTTGTTAGATATAACTAAAGGTGGCATGAGGGGTGCAGGGGGGCTTTCTCAGTTGTTAGATATGACATAGGGTGGAATGAGGGGTGCAGGGGGACTTACTCAGGAGTTAAATATAACTTAAAGTGGCATTTGGGGTGCATGATGGCTTATTCCCTGCAAAAAAACATTTTTATGTGTTATGTATTTTTATTTATAGTGAATTAGGTAAAAGATTTTTGACCAGGTGTGTTTGATAATTATTTGTGTTTACATATTCTGATTTCAGATCTAATGATGTGCACACACATTTGTGAATCATCATCAACCTCATTTTTATATTGTCTACATGGGGTTCAAGAGTTGTGTTAACTGTATCTACCTGTCTTGATTCAGTGTCACTCCTATAGGCTCATAGATTCATAGGTAAACACCAGAGAATCAGGCTGCAAACTATTACAAGTTTAGAAAATAAACAGATAGTGACCAAAGGTGAGAATCAAACTTTGTACCTTGTGTCTGTGAGGTAAACACCTTAACCATTACATTAACCCCTTAATGTCTTTAATAGTCATTTCTGACTGTCATAAATCTTCTCTCATACAATCCAGCCATGTTATTTTTACCGTCCTGCATATGTGCTTGAACGAGTGTATTCTACTCAATTTGACCTTTTCTGTAATTGGAGCTACTTTGGCTTCTCCTCTGATGTCATCACGTCTTCATCTGTCCCACAGTAGGCATCCTACCACCTATTTCAAGCACTTCGTCTCCATCCCTCTAGCTTCCTCATCTACTCTGCCTTTACTGCCCAGGTTTTTACATCCTACAGAAGTAATGATCATACTATTGTTTTGTATGCTTTTTCAGCTTCTTTGCAGTTTTTCCTTCACACACTACCCTTAACAATCTGAAGTATTTGCCTGTAGCTCTTCTAATTCTAGCTTTTTTAATGTCTTTATTGAATTATCACCGAAGACAGACAAACATGCATTTATTTTAAGAAAACCAACTATATTAATATGCTCCTAGTTACAAACATTATACATCACGTGTTTTTGTATAACTATCATCAATCCAACATTACATAAATTGCTCAGTTCCTATCTTCCTTTAAATCACAGTCCTCCTCCAAAACATTATTCTTCATGTATTGTTCCAACAGTTTCCATTTTTCTCTATGTATTTTGTTCCTACCCTTTTCTAAACATCCGACTTTCAGATCGTTTCTCTGTTACAATATTCAATACTTCAAATACAGTTGCTTTAGACTTTGATTTCCATTTTTCAGTAATAGTTTTTTGACAACTAACAGAATTAAACTTAGCAAGGCCTTACTATGTCTAGGCAATTCAGATCTTGTATCCCAGCTCAAAAAAACATTTTGTTAGTTACATCCATTTGTACACCTAGTATTTCTGATAGAGTACACTGAAGGGAATTTTTATAAGTCTGCCAACTGATTACACTCCCAAAACATATGCTCCTAATTACCTCTTCCTTTCCCATCAGACCTCCAACATGTGCCATCTACCTAAGGAACATTTTTTGAAGTCTGCTTGGGGTATAAAAATACCTATGCAAATACTTCCAAGTAAAAATCCTGAATCTTCTAGACTTTGTTGTATACTTGGGAGCACTACACATGCCCTTCCATTGTCTCCTTATGAATGGCTTATCAAGTCTTTCTTCCCAATCTTTTCTAACCTGCTCTGATCGATTCCTTTACTTATTGTGTAATATTTTACATGCCCTACTAAGTATCCCTTTTTAACAGCAGCTTCTGTTCTAGGTTAATTAAAAAATTAATACTAGAGCAGGTCTTTTACTTAAGATTCCCCATCCTTTTCTCTCTGCTTATACTCTGATATCAATTCCTGATAGGGAAGGCAGTCTCTAGCCTGCGGTCCAAATGTCTTTTTGGCCTCTTCCTATTCTGTTACTTTTCCCTCTCTGGTTATTTGCTCCAAATACCTTGGTTCCTTTGCCAGCTTTCTGAAATAAATTCCAGCTTCTTGTTGCCTATTCTCTGTACATCTAATTGCAGTCATTTCTATTTCCAAAATCTCCTTTCTCCATTCTTGTGTTCACTTAGTTCTTAGAACACTTTTGATAATTTATGAATATAATATTCTGTATGGCTGTTATTATTTTCCTTAATGATCTGCATCCAAAAACACACACTCTCCTTATTTCTTGAATCCCACCCCCATTTAATCATCCCTTTCCACTTGGAATTATAGCTTTCTCCTTGTGATTTTATATATATATATATATATATATATATATATATATATATATATATATATATATATATATATATATGAGCCTTAACTGTGTAGCTCTAAAATATCCCTTCAAATCAGATAATCCTAAACCACCTTGTTCTGTTAGAAGAATCAACTTATCCCACTTAACCCTTGCCCTCTTCCCCTTCCAGATAAATTCCTTCAACTCTTTTATTAATTATTGTCTACAACTTCTCCTAAATAAAATATGCTTGACCTGTATATAAAACTAAGGGGACTAAAAACATTTTCACTACTGGTATCATGCTATCCATATTCATAAACAAGAACTTTCAGTTTCTCAGTTTTTGTATTATCTTTTGTTTAATCACTTCCTGTTTATCCTTAGCTACCATAACAGAGTCCCTTTTAATCCATACTCCAAAGTACATTTTATCATGTCCCCATAAAAAAAGTATTGATGGACCAATTCATGTGTGGGTACATAGTTTGCAGCTATAGCCCTTGTTTTATCTTCATTAATTTTATATCCTGAAAAAGATTTTTTTTCACTCAGGAAATAATATTATCTGCAAATAATGCCAAATTTTCTTGATTACCATGCCAATTACATCTTTGAATTTCCCGAGTTCCTTATTTTCTTTGCCAATGGCTCTAAATGTAAAGCAAATAACAAAAGGGAAGGAGAACACACTTGCATGGTTCCTCTGTTCAGACAGAACTTTTCAGAAAGGAACCCTCCCACTTTAAAGTTTGCCTCCAAACCCTCATATATCCTCCTAATGAACCTTATTATTGTATCAGAGAATACAAATGCTTCCATTGCCTTGCTCATAAAATCCCAGCAGACTTTGTTGAATGCTTTCTCTGCATCAAAACCCACTAACAGTGGTATTTTCTTACAATCAGCTTCCCTCCGGATCATTGTTCTATTAATGTTGTCAAATGATTGCCTCTCCTCCTCCAAAACCACACTGATCCATAGCTGTCAATTTTTGGCAATAACTTTGCAATTCTTTTAGCCATTATAGACATAAACCTCTAATAATCATGGTTTAAAATTGAAACGGGCCTATATGAAGCTGAGTCTGATGGGTTTTTACTGTCTTTAGGTTTTGCAACTACTATAACTTTCTTCTGGCAAGTTAGTGCTTCTCCTCCTTTTAAAGTACTGTTAAACAAAGCCTTCCAGATCTTTATCACTTTCCTCCCTCCTTCCTTCTGAACTTCCACAGGAATACCATGTATTCCTGAGACTTTGCTCCAGATTGATTGTATGTCACCATTTTTATCTCCTCTCCTCTTGTCTTAATTGTTGAGCCTCATCTACCTCACACCTTAGCAGTATTAAGTCTTCCATAAATATTTCCATTTGTGTTCTTTTTTGATTTCCATAGCTCTCTGCTTTATACATATTTTCATAAAGTTTCAGAAATATCTCTAATACCTCTACAGGATCTCTGATTATTTTTCTTGTTATAGGTTCCCTAAGTTTGGCAACAACTTTTCTACTTTCTGTTGATTCGGTTGGTTAGCTTGTTGTAGTCAGCTTATGCTGTGGAATTCTGCTCTTGTTTGAAGCATATGGCTAAAAAAGCCGGTTTTATTTCTGTATCAAGTATCCCTTTTACTTTTTAAAAATTCCGCCAAAAAAGAGAAGACGATTTTCTAAGTCCTTCTGGCCGTTCTCTCACGCTGCCTCGTAGTTTTGGCATCTTTTCAGGCTTGCTAGTTGTTGCTGAAGCACCTACCAAGGGGAGAAAATGCTGAGAGAAGAAAAGGAGCCACTTTTGTGATTTTAAGTATTTTCTTCTGATTTTTTGTTAAGTTTTACTGCTTTGCCGCCTACTTTTTGGCATTTTCCGGCTTGCTAAAGTTTATATCTGTAACAGTAACAGTACTTGGAACACATCTAGAGCCTGTTTACTGCATTTCCTGTGTTGCACTTAATTTAAAATAGTTTTTTTCTCTAAAAACTGCATTTTACCTGATTTTGGCCTAGCACTCAAGTGTGGGGTCATTTATTGCACTGTTGTGATTATTTTGCTGCTTGTGTATCTCTGCTACCTTTAAACTACAACAAAAAGAAAAAAAAATCTTGCTTTTTTCCCACTTTCTGAAAGTTAAGAAAGTTCAGTTACAGATTTGCTGTTCTGAACTGTTTGGAAGTTTCTAAAAGGCCAGTGCTTGCTTGGGCTAAAGGGAAGTCTCTGTGTTCACCAGTGGGAGTGGTTAACACTGAACAGCCTGCCTGTCCCTGGAGGAGTGGTTACTACCTAGAAGCTGTAGTTTTATTGGCCATTTTGGGTCCGTTCTAAACTCCTTGATCTCTCTCTCTCTTAAAACCCTACAACTCTCTTTTTGCGCAGTTTTGCGCACTGAGCAGCGTCGGGCAGCGCCGCCTAAACAGGTTTAAACTATTCCAGGCTCCACAAAGTCTGCTCTTCACTTTTTCCCTTAGAACTGTTCAAACTCTCAAAGTAATCACTCTATTCTCTTTCTAAAGCACTGCACTTGCTCAGCTCTTATAAGGAAACACTAACTAACTAAAGCACTACACCCTCCTTGACTTCTCATAAGTATTAGACTCCCGATTGGTCCTTCCTGATCAAGTGAAAAATCAGTTCCCTTCCCTAATCTGATCAGTAAAAAAACAGTTCCCAATACTAATGGTATGTCCAAGGGTCAGTTTCAAGGTTACTCTCCAGTCCAGCTGGTGAATCTGGGAATTTTGAGGCAGTGTTACAATTGCCTTATGTACACAGACAACCCTCTCCTCCTTCCAACAAACTCTAATACATGTGAGAGATGCAGTTACATAAACAGCCAAACTGGAGGCAGAGCTCTCTCAACCCAAGACTGGCACAGTCAGTCAGGAGGAAAAGGTAACCACACACACCACAAATCCAGTCTCACACAGACCTATTGCATCTGCATACCCAACACATAAACACACAAAAACATACCTGGAGGCTCTAAATAAAAATCTGCCTAAACAGCAAAGACCTCCTAAGCAGATATCCAAGCAACAGCCACCCCTCAACAATACCCACAAATCACATATCTCACAAAATCAGTGTGCCTCACAGTCACAGCCCTTAAGGCCAAACAACACACCAAATACACTTGTTATAGGGGACTCTATTGTCCGGCACACTGACGTCCCCCTCACCAGACTGAACAAGGAGAAGGTCACTGTAAGCAGCATGTCGGGTGCCAGGATCCGCCACATAACGCAAGCACTCAGGTCACTCCAAAGCAAGTACAAATATGACTCTGTCATTGTCCATGCTGGTGTGAATGACCTGAGACGTACCTCACTGGACTACATGAAAAGAGACATAGAGGAGCTCTCTGACCATGTAGCCCAGGCTGGTATGACCCTGACCTTGAGTAGAATCTTGCCCTCACCAAGAATGATGCCACAGTATAAAGACAAAATGATAAGTTTCAACAATTGGCTAAAGTATTGGTGTCATTCAAAGGGGATCCAGTGTCTGTCAGCCTGGGATGGCATGCTCGACAAGCCACGTTGCTTCGCTAGGGACGGCTTGCACCTGTCACCCTTAGGCTTTCGTATACTGGCCAAGGCTCTTGCCACCCCCATAGTGCCATTTTTAGGCAAGGCTCAAAGGACAAACCCACCTCCATAGACAACCCAAAGATAAAAAAACTAAAGGTGATGCTACTCAATGCCAGAAGTCTAAACCTCAAGATGCACGCACTCGAGACTCTCCTCAGTATGGAGAACATCGATGTCTGTGCAGTAACAGAAACCTGGTTCAAGGCTCCTGAGAGCACCCCAGCACTACCAGATTATAACTCATACCATGCATTTCGGCCCCAGAACTCAGACCGAAGCACAAAAGGAGGGGGGGTATCTATATTCATCAAAGATACCTACACCTCCAGGTTAGTGGCACTGCACGAAGCATCGGAAACCATCCATGTGCAACTAACAGCAGGCAAAACTGCCTTTCAGTTTGTAGCCTGCTACAGAACACCCTCCCTATTACAGGAACCCCACTTGGCATTCCTGAGAACACTGGAGAATATGAAGGTCTCTCCAAACACTATGTTATTGGGTGACTTCAACTACCCAAACATTGACTGGGAAAACTACTCAAGCCCAAACACCCTCGCCCAACGGTTCTTTGAATTTATAAACTCTAATGCAATGGAACAACTGGTCACCACTCCCACAAGAGGGAACAACATATTGGACCTGGTCATCACCAACATGGGGACTCTATGTTCCACACCAGAGGTAAACCCCTCATTGGTAAGATCAGACCATAAACAAATTTCCCTGGACATCCATATCCCGTCCCCACCCCCAGCCAAGGAAATCACTGTAAAGAATTTTTCAAAAGCCAACTTTGCACTTCTCAAGACTGAGGTGGAATCCTTCAAAGCCCCTGGGCCAGAGGATAATACAGCCCAATCCTCAGAATCCTTTACAAATGCATTCTATGAGCACCAGCAGGAATGCATGGATCGTGCTATCCCAAATAAAACCAAGACTCACTCCTCCAAAAACAGGAGACCGGTCTGGTGGACCCCAGCCATAAATAAGCTATACAACAGAAGGAGGAAGCTACTACACGACAGAGCAAAATCCCAAAAAGGGAAGGCATCTCTGATCAGTATTAGCAAGAAACTTCGATCCCTCATAAAATCATCAAAGGCCAGTTTCGAAAGAAAAATTACCCTAGACACTAAAGATAATCACAAGGCCTTCTTTAGTTATGTCAGGAACATGGGCGGAAACTCCCAGATATGCTCTGAATTGTTGCATAACGGTACAAAATATACCAAACCTACAGACATAGCCAACATTCTGGCAGACAGATTCAGCACAAACTTCTCCCCCCCTTCCCCCCCAAAGGAGCAAACTCCTATCCCAACTGAATGTAACCTCCCCGACATCACAGATGCACAGGTGAAAGCTGCCCTCTCCAAAGCAAAAAACACAGCATCTATGGGACCGGACGGTGTCCCAGGCTGTGTCTTACATGAGCTCCAAGAAGACCTGAGCCCTCACATTAAGTCACTGTTCAAACTTAGCCTTACTACAGGATATGTACCCAAAGAATGGCATACAGCTACAGTGGTCCCACTCCACAAAGGTGGTGCCACAATGGACCCTGGAAACTATCGCCCCGTAAGCCTGACTAGTCTGGTCTGTAAAGCTATGGACCGTATTATCATGGAACTCATAAACAAAGACATTAGGAGCCTCCAGACACTGGACCCTACCCAATTCGGCTTTGTTAAGGGCAGATCTTGCCTCTTAAACCTAGTTGATTTCTTTGAAACAGTTACCAAAGCCATAGATGAGGGCAAGGTAGTCCACACAACCTACCTGGACCTCGCAAAAGCCTTCGACACAATACCCCACTCGGGCATCATAAATAAGCTTACCAGCTTAAATATCAACCCCTATATCACAAGATGGGTTGCAAACTGGCTCAGAGATAGAACCCACATGGTCAGAATTGCAGGTGCCATGTCCGAATCCAAACCAGTTACAAGTGGCGTCCCACACGGCTCAGTTCTGGGACCTCTCTTGTTCGGTATATACTTCTCTGAGGTTCAGGCTAACATGGGGGGATTATGGCTGACAAAGTTTGCAGATGACTGTAAACTGGGGGCCATAATCGAATCTCCAGCTGACACAAGCATCCTCCAAAAGGGTCTCACAGAGACGGATGCTTGGTGCCAGAGCCACGGCCTCAAGCTAAATGCTAAAAAGTGCATAGTCATCCCCTTTGGGAAAAACAAGGTGCCCACAAATTGCCACATAGGTGGTAATCCATTAAGTACGGAAGAAGTAATTAGAGATTTGGGGACCAACGTAAATAGTAATCTCTCCTTTGATAATCATGTTGCCAAAGTGGTTAGAAAAACCTTCTATATAGCCCACCTTATCACAAAAGGGTTTGCATCTAGATCAAGAGAGGTCATTGTGCCCCTCTACTCGTCACTCATCAGGCCCATAATTGAATACAATGCCCCTTTTGGGATGTACCTTACCCGACACCTGCAGCAACTGGAGAGACCCCAAAAGTACCTCACCAAGAGGATCATGGGCTACAAACAGATGTCCTATGCAGCTCGACTAAAGAAACTCCAGCTCTACTCAGTTGCTTACCGCCTTCTCAGAGGCGATCTATGCCTGACGTACAAAGCTATGCAAACCCAGAATTAATGGACATGCTCCACCTCAAAAAATCCAAGTCCCTTAGAGTTACATGCTCCAGGGACCTAAACCTCAGCACAAAAATAAATAGGACATGCTGGAGGGACAGATTCATTTCCCAGAGGCTCCCCTCACTCTGGAATAGAATCCCAGTTCATATAAGACATAGCCCCTCGCTGACCCTCTTCAAGCGAAATTTGGACGCGTGGATGGGAAATCGCAAATTCACCCCTGGGATCTCTCCTGTGTCCCTGCTAGACAGAGGCACAGTAAACAAATCTTAAAAGGGTACCTTCTGTGACCTACTTTACAGAGGCACAGTAGGCTAACCTAATAGGGAGGCGGAAGCCAAATACACTCTGGCTAGGCTTATAAATGCCCTAGGGCAGATAGCCTAGTATCTACCTATGAACCTATGAACCTATTAAGTCGCTATGTTAAAAGTTTTTGTGCTCTGCAGTTATTATCAAAAAACAGTTGCTTATTTCGAACTCATGCATATTATGCATATACTCCCTTATTTTTTCTTTAGCATTCTGCACCTCTTCTTGTTCTGTGAGATTCCTTTTATTCTGCATTACTCGAATAGCCCCTCTAAATAATTCCTGTTACTTCTTAACCAGATCTTTTTTTTCTTTTATTTCTACCCTGTTCTTCAAAACCACTTTCATTTTTATCACACTCACTAGTGATAACTTCGGAAGAAATTTCTATCTTACCTAATAACTCGAATAATTTCCACTACCTGTTCCCTAAATTCGTCTCTTTTTAACAGTGAGGTAGGGAAGTGCCATTATCTCATTTTTACTCCATTACCCGTGCATTTTTATCTTAGCTGTTATTGGCGCATGATGTGGAACTATTGGATGTGTGTCAAAGCTTTCAATTAAATGCACATGTTGCTGTGAAATATAATTTCTGTCTAATCTAGACCAGGTACTGTACCTTGGGGATTACTTATTTATTTATTTATTTATTTATTTCAGTTTGATGACCGGGGGGGGGGGTCCACTGGGCTCAGGAGCCCATTTTCAGTGGAGGCCCGGGAAGAAAAGCTTGAACATTACATAATAGAAATTAGATTTTCAGATTAAAGTAACAATTCAGGATGCAGATACATAAGATAAGCAAAATACAGGTAATATAGAGGGTGTAGATACATTATAAATCGGAGACATGAAGTGGTAAATTGGTAAAGCTCCTCATTACATAGTAGACATTAGATATTCAGGTTAAAGTACTCTTCAAGATGCAAATACATAAGGTAAGCAAGTTACAGTTAATATTGAGGGTGCAGATATATTAAAAATCAAAGACATGAACTGGTACATTGGTGACTTAGCATATAAGTCATGTGTTGAGAGTAGACATTTCCAATAGTTATGTAGAAAATGTGTCTTGTTTGGGTAGTTATGGCAGAACAGGTACAAATGATAGGGAGAGGAGAACAGGGGGAGCAAACTATGTACAATATATACAAAAAGTATGCGAAATAACACTGAAGAGTGAGTAATTTCTGGAGGAGTTAAGTAGTAGGGAAAGGGGAAGTAGGGAAAATATGATTTAGAATGTAGAGAGAAGAAGGCTAGGTGGGTAAGGTGCAATTGTATTTCCAGTTAGAGAAAAAGTAGGAATGAAGATGTGATTTGAAGTTGTCAATATTGTCAATAGTACGTAGAGAAGGAGGGAGAGAGTTCCATTTTTTGGCTAGGGAGAAGGACAGGAGGAGATGTCCAGCAGGGCAGATTGGATTGTAGACTGTGATAAGGTTTAGGTGAGAAGATCTAAGTGGCCTGTTAGGGGTGTTAGGTTGTAGGATATTGGAGAGAGCAGGGCATAGAGTAGGGTTAAATAATAGCCTATGGACAGTAATAAGTTGGAGGTAGTCGAGATGGTTGGGATGTTCTAGCCAGTTAAGTAAGTGGAGGGCAGAGCAATGTTGGGAGGAGTGTTTAGCTTTTATGGCAAATTTGGAGATTTTATTGTAACAACTTTCCATTTTGGAAGAGATAGAGGCAGTTAGGTTAGTTAGTATAGGTGCACCATACAATAGAGAGGGGAGAAGGTAGGTAACGGCAAGGGTTTGTCTAGTAGAAGGAGTGAGATAGTGGATGTTTCTGTATAGTAGGTCACGTTTTTGATGTGTTTTCTTGATGTTTAGTTGAATGTGTGTGTCAAATTTTAGGTGTTCATCTATGGTGACCCCAAGTAGTTTGGCATAGGGAACGATTTCTATAGCAGAATTGTTGTGACTTCTAATTTGGAAATAATTTTTATCAAGTGGGGAGGATTTTGAGGGAGTGAAGAGTAGTATTTTGGATTTGTTAGTGTTTAGATATAGATGTTTTTGCAACATCCAGTACTCAGTGGCAGAGAAGGCAGTTTGTGTGTATGATTGAAGTTCTGGGATGGTGGTGGCACAGCAGATTAAAGTGGAGTTGTCAGCATATTGTACTATTTTTGTGTTTGGGATGGCTGAGTGGAAATCATTGGCGAAGATGTTAAAAAGCATTGGGCCAAGATTAGATACTTACTTAATAGATACATATGTAATAGATTCTTACTACAGAATTCACATCTTTCACACCAAATCTTCTGATTCTAGCTTTGACCTCCTCATTTGCCTATTACTTTATAGTTTCTTTGGCACTCTTCTATCACACACTGCTAGGTGGCTGCGACCCCTCTGATTTCAGCTTTCAGACTTCCCTTCTCTTCAACCATGTTTCCTAGATACTTGAAGCTGTACACTTGTTGCAGTATTTTCCCTTCTATCTCATTTTTTGGCTTTTTCTGGTTCACCCATTAGCTGCCATGACAACTATCTTGTCTGTAGTCAGTTTCATCCCACATGCCTTCTGTTTTGCATTCTATTCCCCCTGTCATTTGCTAAAGTTATTGTTCAGAGTTTGCTTGTAATAGCACATTGTCCGCATACATCAGTTTTGTTGACAGTGGTGGCTGGTGACTTCAAATCAAAAGGGGGCTGCAGGAGACAGGTGAATGGGCGGGGTCAATTGGGATGGGCATGGCCAACTAGAACAGGGAGAAGCTATGTTCAAAACCACAAAAACTGTAACTTTAGTTAAATACGCTGCCCTGGGTGCCAAACCGTCATTATGAGAGTCCAATCAAGACAAACTGAAGTGTAGAAGAAAAAAAAATATTTCAATGCATTGGCTGCATGACAGCTTACTTAATATCTAGATGGAAACAAAAAGGTTGTGAGGCATGAAAAAATAAATTACTTTTTAAATACATTACTGGAATGCCAGTCAAAATCAAATATAAAAAAACAAGCAGAACTTAACTCAAACCACTTCTCCTTGCACTGCAGTTCTAATTATAATTTATATTCAGCTTTATTAAAGTACCAAGTGACATGCTGAAAGTAGCAATCTCTGTGATACCCCCACTTGTAAAAATGTTTCTTATCCAAAAAAGACCTGCTGCCTGACAACTATCTACTTGTTTCATGGGGAAAACATGATCAAAGTAAAAAATGAAAAGCAAACAAGAAACAAGCTCAAGATACATTGCTTAAAGGATTACTGTACAGGTAATGGACTACACATGATAGATTGGCATTCTGTTTGGTTTACAGGTAAAGCCTGCAAAGATGACTGCAAGTCTCCAACAAATGTAATGAGCTTCTTAAAATAATGTAATCCTGTCCTTTATTACAACTACTGTCATATGCATTTCAATACCCAAGGCTTATACATTATCTAGTTATGTAAGTATTCTTTGCATGGCAACAACAGAAAGGCTTTCAATGTTGGCAATTCTTTAACAGTATGCTTATTAAAGCTTACTTGCATCTTACAATCTCAGGCAAGCTTACATGATCATCATTAAAGCATTGCTACTTAAACACAGAGCAACAGGCACTTTCTGAGTAATAAAATATAAAACTATGACAGAAACCAGAACATTCTGCAAAATCAAGGACAGAATAAAAGTAGCACTTGTGTCTACCTTGGATGGGGGGATACTCTGCACATTTACACTGCATAACTGCTCCTTACCTTGATTGGGCACATCCAGAGTCACTACATGGGGAGTGGGGTGCAACAATTTGTATGTCACAATTTGAAATGTCTCTGGCTGACTATGTTAGCCCTGACACATTTGTCATACCTCTCAACCTCAGAACAAGAAATATGGACAGACCCATACATGGAAGTGGGACAAAGGCCCAAAATAAGGACAATTTTTAAATATTGCTCTTATAAACTTAGAAAGATAATAGAATAGTAGGTCTTACATTAGTATGAATTTTCTGAAAGGTACGAAATCTGAAACTCAAATGTCTGTCATTATTTTCTAATTTCAGTCTTTAATGATTTGCCACTAATTTGCCAAAAAAAACACAATTTTATGAAAAATGGACCAAAAGTGTCATGCAAAAATATAAAATAGCCACACAATACAGCTGGGAACCTGTCAAAGAAGGGACACTTTTTAATATTAGTACTGCTAACTTGAGCAGCTGACAAAAATAAAAGAATCTACATGCATTTCTGATATAAAAGTAATCTATAACTCTGATTATTACAGTTATTTCTTAATTGTAAGACCTCCATGTTTTCTTCCAAAATTGCCATTTTGTGGCGGGATTATTAGGGGAAGAGCAACATTTTGAAACAAAATCGGGGACTTTTGAGAGGTTTGTATATGCCTAATTCTATAAAACAGTTTATTTACATGTACCTCTCAACCTGTTAATGCAGGAAATCTGGACAAGGCGAAATATACTGGGGGAACATATAAATAGTACTATAAATGGTTGTATAAACTGAGACAATTGATAGACTAATAGGTCTTACTTTAGCATACATTTTCCAGAAGGTTATGAAGTCTGAAACTCAGTGTCTGTCATTATTTAGTGACTTAATTTCTAAATTAATTGCCAGAAAACCACACATTATATGAGGAACAAACCAAAAATAAGAAGCAAAAATCTACTGAGTCTGTGAAAATCTGGACAGTTGAGAGGTATAGTTCAGCCAGGGCTGTCTTTGAGTTTGCCGCACTTCCCCCTCACAAAATCATTGTCGAATGGAGCCTCCCCCCTGCAGCCATTCCAATGAACCATTACTTGGCTATTTCACCCCATTTACCATAAACACTAATGTGCATACTGCTTTACTTCTACGATGATTTGGACTTCATTTGAAAGTTTTATTTTGCATTTTACAGCACAAACCCTAAGACATCTGCTAAATAAAGCAATGCAATCTCACAATGAAAACAGACTTAGCATTAAAACTCCTCTGCCCTTGAAACTCGCATTCATTGAAACAGCATTGAAACCCACATTCAAAGAAAATACATTTTGCCAGTGGCAAATAAAGATTAACTTCGGGCTGTTTTCAAATCATAGGCCACTTGCACATGAAACATACACGTGGTCTTTGATACACCTTTCTGATTGTATTAAATCATATTCTTTGTACAATATAGTTCAGTTGTTAGAGGGCGTTTTAAATTTAATTGAACATTTTTCCAGTAAACAATGAAACAAAATGCATGCACCAGTAATGACAAAATTGCCCAATTCAGAACATTTTTCCAGTAAACAATGAAACAAAATGCATGCACCAATAACGACAAAACTGCCCAATTCAGAACATTTCTATCATAAAAGTCTATTCAAACGTCTACAGTCCACCAGTATCAGTAAATATGCACAATCTCTGAAGAAGTAAAAGTCATCTAAATAATTCCACATTAAAGAAATCTGTAACTAATGAAGAAGTTGCTGCTAGCAAACAACTTTATATTTCATTGTTTCATCTACAAATAAAGTGCCTGTTGCCCTTGAGGAATAAATTGCCCAAGTTGCAATAAAAAAAGATAAGTTAGTAATATTGCAATAGGGAATGGATGGCAAACTGATAACATGTTCATAGTTACTAGGTGTCTTCACCAAAGAGGACTTCAGCATCCACCCCTTTACAATACAGTACATTATCAGCAATGTATCGACCTACTGTGGGAATAGAACCCACAGCTTTCTGCATCAAAAGCAAGTACACTACCTATTATGCTATTAACAACACAAGCAGACTTGGCATAAGCAGAACTAAACTTTTGTTCCCCTGCAGCTCTCAGCTTCTTGTAAAATCTACTTGATACTCAGCTGCATCTCTGAACTTTGCAGCACAAGAAATCTGGAAAAATCCAAAATTTAGGGGGGGGGGGCAAAAGATCAAAAAACAGGGACACATTTTAAACATTGCTTGTATAATGTTGGAAAGTTGTTAGAATAAAATGCTGTTATCACCATACATTTCACTGCCAAGTATTGAACCCAGGACCCTGTGCAAAACAGTCAGAGCAACATACCACTATGCCAAATCATCTGTTTTATGAAAGAAAGGAAGACTGAAACTTAAATGGCTACCATTTAGTGAATTCAGTTCTCACCGTAGCTGTCAACATCTTAGCACAAAACACCTGAACAAAGCCAATAATGGGGGAATACAGCCCTCAAACATATTAATTGAGTTAAGTTATCATCACAGCTCTCAACCTTGGCACAAAAAACCTGGATGAAGCCAATAATTGGGGAATACAGTCCAAACAATAGGGACAAATATCCATTGAGGACACCAGAGCAAACCCACACAAACACAGGGAGGACATGCAGACTTCACACAGAAGGCACCCCAGCCACGAATCAAACCAGACAACCTGTAGCTGTCAGACAACAATGCTACCACTGCACCACTGGCTGTGTTAAGTAACAAAAATACAGAAACCACAGATTTTATGAGGAACAGAACAAATATGAGGCAAAAATCTACAAATGTTTTACAAATGGTGGTGGGTGGGGAATTCAAGCTCTTCCTAGCCTTATTCTCTACCCACCACCATGTAGCAACTGGGGCATTTCACACACACACACACACACACACACACACACACACACACACACACACACACACACTACCTACAGATCTGATCCTCTGTAGTGGCCTGCTTCTGTCCGCTACAAGCTAAGCAGCCTAATCACCTGTCTGTCCTCCATAGCAGGCTGTTCTGGGTTTTGACATGAGTAGGCTGGAGCCTCTGGCCTGTGGGCGATGCAGTCCAGTGTTTGTGTGGTTGTCGCCGCACAAACTTCTGGGCTGGCAGGGTAGAGTTCCCTTCCTTCCCTATCTGGACTGCCTAACAGAGCAGTCTGGAGTTCAGGAACTAGGAACTAAGCACGCATGTGTGCATGGAGTTCTGGACTGCCTAACACAGCAATCAGGAACTAAGCACCATGCATGCGTGGAGTTCTGGGACTCGTGAATGTTTTTATTTTTTATTTTCTACAGTGGGGGGAGGGACACAATTATTTTATTCTTTTTACAGGTAGGGGGCTGCAGTCCTATATCATGAGCCTCCCCTGTTTGTTGATCTGTCCTGTCCTGACTGTTTGATAATTTAATCCTTCCCCACCAGTATGAAAAATAGAGGGCTCAGAGCCAAACCATGATGCATCCACACTCCCATTGGGAACCTCTCTGAGTCCAAGCACTGTTCACGCTTATGTCATCGGGTGATTGTACTTAGCCTGTACTAATTCTGGGAGTCCAGTGTTTCAAGAACTTTGAACCATTATAGGGCTTCCAAATTAACATTCCTGGGAACTTTCCATATGCTTTCTCCAAGTCTAGGAATGCCTAGTTAGATTTTTTTCCTCATCTGTAGCTTCTTCTCCACCATATATGATTCTTCAAACACCAGGCCAGCTGTGATGCATTCTGATCTGAATCCAGACTGCTCATCACCCATTTTATCATCTGCTACTCTATGTATTCCTTTATCAATCTCCATCTAAAACACTTTTGTGTAGTGTGACAGGAGTCTGATACCTCTGTGCTGCCCACAGTTGTAATTCTCCCCTTTGTTCTTGTACACTAACATTAAAATGCTTATTCCCCAATCATCTGGGATGTGCCTTTCTTTCCATACTGCTATGAGTACCCTCAGAACCATTAATTTCATAACTTCCCCAACATCTTCACTGTATCTGCCATGACCTCATCTGAGCCTGCTGTATTTCCTGACTTTATTTTCTTTATTGCTGTTCTTATTTCTGGGGGGGGGGGGCTAGTCTTCCTCTTTGATTTTTGGCTGCATATTGGAAGTGCAATTTCTGTAGGGTTTTCTTCATTTACAAGGTTCTGGAAATATTTATTTCATCTGCCTTTGATGTCTTGTGGACTAGTGAGCAGTTTGCTGTTGCTGGCATCCTTTATGAATGGGCGTGGACTGTCTTCTTTACTGTTCTGCCTTTTCCTTGAATTTATTATGACATCTGAATCACTTTATAGAAGCTGGTGTGTGTGTGTGTGTGTGTGTGTGTGTGTGTGTGTGTGTGTGTGTGTGTGTGTGTGTGTGTGTGTGTGTGTGTGTGTGTGTATCTATATGAATCTATCTATCCTTCTAATTTTGGTAGGTAATGCAAATAATACAATTGCAACCTGTAGAAATTTCACTTAGCAGAAACAAACTAGACCAACGACTATAATTCTACTACGAATTAACTAAACAAATACCAAAATACACAAGAACAACAAAGAAAACTGCAAGTATTTTGCAGGGAGAGTTAGCTCCCCACATAGACTTGTATGTACCAACTCTACATTTGTACCAAATTGAAGAAGGAGAAAATTTACCAGAACAGTGGAATTTCTGTCAGTGCACACTTATAATTCCCACTAGCAGTGATTTTGATACCAATTCTGTACCCAATCTCTATTTACTCAGAACAGCAATGGCAGGACTAGCCACCCAACGGTGTGAGCTTTAGCTCTAGGCAATCGGCATTGTTAAAGTAACACCCTGACCCTGTGTGTAAAAATGGGAAAAAGGGATTGTGGATGGATGGATCTTTATGAAATAAATGGTACCCATATGTGTGTATGTATATCACATACACACACACACACACACACACACACACACACACACTTATACACACACACATACATTAGATATAAAAAGTATACACACCCCTATTAAAATGCCAGGTCTTTGTGATATAAAAAATGAGACCACAATAAATCATTTTAAAACTTTTCCCACCTTTAATATGATCTATAACATGTACAATTCAATTGAAAAACAAACAAATCTGTTAGGGGAAAAATATAAAAAAAAAATATAAAAAATAAAAAACATACAATAAGCTGGTTGCATAATTGTGCACATCCTTAAACTAATACTTTGTTGAAGCACCTTTTGGTTTAATTACAGCATTCAGTCTTTTTGGGTAGGAGTCTATCAGCATGGCACATTTTGACTTGGCAATATTTGCTCACTCTTCCTTGCAAAAGCACTCCAAATTTGTTAGATTGCAAGGGCATCTCTTGTACACAGCCCTCTTCAGGTCACCCCACATATTTTCTATTGGATTTAGGTCTGGGCTCTGGCTGGGCCATTCCAAAACTTTAAATGTTATGTTGCCCTATCTCGCCTTCATTCTTACTTGGATGGGTTCGGAGTCGATCCTCAGCTCCAACTTGGCCGAATACACAGCTGGAAGTCTCAAACTTGGCTTGTGGCAGGTAAGTATCACAAGATGCAGTGGTGCAACTCCCCAGATCTAATTTGTCACTTTACGACGTTGGATGTGCTCTTCTTGGCTGTGGCTACGTTTTTGTCTTTTTCACTCTATTAGCTAAAACTTCTAGTAGTTTTGCATTTATAGTGTTTCCTAGTGTGTTTAAATAGTTAGATTAAGTGTGTAGCTAATCTTATCTCCTTCTGCTGTTGGTTACTGCTTTTTGGCCATCATTTTTTCACAGGCCGTGTTGTATCCAGTAGTTTATTGTAGTGGTGTCTGTTTATTTCCCTTTTTTCAGTAGTTGATATTTAGCAGAAGTTGATATTTAGCTCATTTAAGTTAGAGAGCTAATCACCCGTTTTAGTTAGAGGGCTGGTAGTTTTAGTGGTTAGTGTGTGTTATCCCAGGTAGCTAGGTCCATTTAAGTTAGAGGCCCTAGTGCTACTCTTGTCAAAGTTTCTCTAAGTTATATTTACTTAGATGTGTAGTATTTAATAGATTAGACTGCAAATTTATCTTTACTTAGAAGTGCAGTGTTAAGTTAGAGTGTGTTGTATATCATAGTTTGAAAAGTCGTGATTTGTTTTTGGGAACTCTCTTCTATCATGTTTAAAGACTCTAGAGAGAGAGAGAGAGAGAGAGAGAGCATAAGCCTTTGGGCTTTAAAAAAATCTCAAAAATGTACACAAAAGATGTCGATTACTGATGGAAATGTCATTTGCGTATACTGTCTAGGGGCTATTCATTTACAGGAGGATTGTACTTTCTGTCACTCCTTTAGTGCAAGAGTGTAACAGGAGAGGAGAAACAAATTGATTCTCAAGGGGCTAACTCTTGAAGCCAACCTTTGAGGAAGCTGTACAAAGTGCTTCTTCTTCTTCAACCTCTTCTTCTTCAAAGAAGGATAATCCTTCCAAAAGACCATCACCTGTTTCTATGGCTCAGTTGGAGCCTCCAAAACAATTGTCTAAAATTTCTAAGGCATCTACCTCCTTGGCTCCATAGCCCTTGGAACCATCGGAGGTTATCATCATTGACAAGCCTGGTTCTTCGGCCCCAAGGTTTTCAGAGCCACAAGATGCCATGTCTCAGAGATGGTCCACTGACATTCCACTGGTCTCCCCTACTCTGAGGTCTCCCATTTTGCAGAGGTCTTGTTCTCCTTCTCTATCCTCCAGGTCCACTAGGACCCTATCTGATGATGACGTGGAGCAGGTGATGCGCAGGCTCTTGAAGTCACCAGCACTAGCCAAATTGTTCTCGGCTCTGACCCATCAGGTCTTGCAGCCTTCTAAAGCCATTACAACCACAGCTGTTCCTCCTCTGAGCCAAGCTGGACCCTCAGAGCTGGAGTTCCTGGTACCACTTACTGTAGAACCATTAGTTCCAAGACCCCCTTTGGTGATCATGGAGCTGACATCTGCTCTGACTCTCTCTGCACCATCGGGAGTGTCTGGGAGCTGGGGTTCTCCAGCCAGCCCCGACCCTCTACAGCTCTACATAAGGATACCAGCATTCATCCCCCTAAGGCACCAGCTACTGTCTCGGCACCACCCCATCCACAGGATAGCAGAGATCCACAGCCTCAGGATCCCCCACTGGGTGAACCCCTCTCTACCAAGGCCTCTTCAGAATACCCTTCTGAGGAGCCCCCTCGGAAGAGAACTTGCAAGAGGAAGCATATAGACTCCCCTGATGAGTCTGTCACTTCAGATACTGACCTCGAGGACTCAGAAGGGTCCCCATGGTCATCCTCTGATGATATCTCATTTGCAGATATCCTAGAGATCCTAAAGCAGAAAGGCGGCTGGACAATCATCACCCCTTCTGATGAGGAGTCGGTATACCCGAAGGCCTTTGGATCTTAACCTCCAGCCTCCTGGGTGTCTCTGCCTTTCGATGAACTAATGGACTTGGTCAGTCAAAAGGCATGGGAGTCACCTGACACTATGGAGCCAGTCCCTTAGAGGCTAAACAAGTACTTGCTAGCCCCTACCAGAAAGGATTTTCTCACAAAGGGTGTACCTGTAGATGCTATGGTGGTGGCATCAGCCACTAAGAAGAAACTCTCAGAGACATCCTCATCTGTCCATCCTCCGAATAAAGATTCTCGAACGATGGGACAGATACGGGAAGCGTGTCTTTTCATCAGTGACTTTTACACTCTGATCGCTGAACTACCTAACTCACTTTACAAGGCTACAAAGAGATCTCCTGAAAGAGCTAGGAGATATTCTAGAAGGTACATTAGCTGCGAGAGTGAATGAGAAAGTCTCTTCCCAGCTGTTCACCTTAAATTCTATAGTCAACTCCTCCACGAGGTTGATATCTTACACAGTGGATGGAGCGAGTAGGGCAGTGGGTTTAGGAGTTTCCCTGAGTAGACAGTCCTGGATGCGCTTGTGCAATTTTGTGGAACATTTTAAGTCTACCTTTACTAATGCCCCTTTTGATGGTTCCTTATTCTTTGGACCCAGTGTAAAGGACACACTCACCAGATGTGAGCAGGAAGGGAAAACTCTCTCTACCGTTGAAGTACATTTTTCTGTTCCTTCAAGACCTTACCCTAAAGGTCAGAAGAGTGGGAAAATGTGGTTCAAAAGATCCCAGGGTGCTGTCCAAGATGTACAAGGTGAATCCTTCCCCAGGGGCAGAGGGGAAGGTAACAATGGTAGATGTCATCCTAGAGGCTGAGGGGGTCTGCAAAACCAGGGCGACTATGATTCCTTTCGTGGATGTTCCTATCAGCACTTCTGAAAGGAGGCACACCTGCTCTACTCTGGAGGCAGTTGGGGGATGTTTGTCTTTGTACCCAGGCGACTGGCAAAGTATCTCAAGAGACAAGTGGGTATTAAGAAAAATATCCAGAGAATATTCCATTCCCTTTTGCCACCCTGTCCCACAAATCAGAACAATCCTGGATGTTCCACCTAATCTAAGGGAGCAAGCAACTATAGAAATCCAAAAGTTGCTGGACAAAAGAGTCATCCAAGAAGTCCCCACAGACCAAACAGGATTCGGAACTTACTCAAGATTCTTTTTGGTGCCAAAAAGAACAGGGGACTGGAGACCCATATTAGACCTAAGCAAGTTAAATAAATCTGTCAAGACATCAAAGTTCCGAATGTTGACACTGCAGTCAATACTTCCCTTCTTAGGGAAAGATCATTGGATGTGCTCTATAGACCTCCAAGATGTGTACTACCACATAAAAATGGACAGAGCATTGAGGAGTCATTTATGCTTCCGGCTTGGAGCCAGTCATTATCAGTTCTGAGCTCTGCCCTTTAGTCTCACCACAGCCCCAAGAGTGTTCACCAAATGTATGGCAGCAGTCACGGCTCACTTGAGGCATCTGGGATTCCAAGTATTTCCGTATCTTGACGACTGGCTCCTAACTGCTACCACCAAGCATCTGCTCCAGCAAGCCATGGATGTGACTTTGGAAATTTGTGCTCAGTTAGACATAACAGTCAACTTACAAAAATCTGCCTTGTTGCCCTGTCAACATATTTCCTTCATAGGTGCAGATCTAGACACTGTTTCCTTGATGGCGCATCTTCCAGCAGACAGAATTTCAGCCCTCAGGCAGCAAGTACTTTACCTTCTTCCCCAGGACAAGGTAAAGGCAAAGGTAGTTTTGAAACTCCTAGGGACAATAGTTTCCACCATAACACTAGTTCCTCTCACCAGAATGCACATGAGAATCCTTCAATGGATTTTGTTCTCCCAATGGTCACTTCAAGAGCTCCCTATGTCTCACCTCATCAGAATAATGGAGTCATGCAAAAAGGACTTACGGTGGTGGATCCATTCCAGCCATGTGACCATGGGAAGACCCTTTCTTCCACGAAAACCAGTTGCTACAGTGACCACGGCCACTTCCCATGTAGGGTGGGGGGCATTATCTGGGAAGAACAGTCCAAGGTATATGGCAGGAACACGAGGCCCACTTGCACATAAATGTCCTAGAGATGAGAGCCACGACTCTCTTCCTCTAGGGACGATTGCTATACCATCAGACAATATGTCGGTGGTTTGGTACATAAACAAGTAAGGGGGAACCAAATCTTACCCTCTTTGTCATGCGGCCCTGAGAGTTTGGCAATGGGCAATTTCTTCCCAGTGCTTTCTAGTAGCAATGCACATCCCGGAGAAGTCCAATGTGATAGCAGACAAGCTGAGCAGGGCAATATTGATGCCTCACAAGTGGTCTCTGAACCAGAACATAGCAGAAATGATATTCTGGAAATGGGGTCAGCCTTGCTACAATCTTTTCACCACTCCCATGAATGCCAAGTGCAGCAGCTACTTTTTCCTAATTCCCCCACCGGGGGAGACACCGAGAGTTGCACTTGTACAAAATTGGTGCTCGAGACTTCTTTATGCCTTTCCTCCATTTCCCCTCATACCCAAAGTCATCCAGAAAGCAAAATCCTTGGGAGGCAGGATGATTCTCACTGCTCCATATTAGCCATGTCAGATTTGGTTTCCTTGCCTTTGGCCTCATCTTCAGGAGAAGCCTTGGACTCTGGACCCAGTTCCAGACCTGCTGACACATATGTCAGGTACACTTCATCCTTCTCTCCACACCCTCAACTTGACAGCATGGCTGCTCCACTTCCCAATTTAGTCAGGCTTCAAAATTTCACTCCAACAGTTAAGCACATACTGATGTCCTTTCATAAAGCTTCTACTAGAAGACTATATTGTAGCAAATGGAAAAGATTTTCTCACTGGGCACAAAGTAGAAACACTGACCCTTTTTCTGCGCCTATTCAATCCATTCTAGAATTCATGGCAGAACTCTTCCAACAAGGTTCAGCTGCAGCAACCATTCAAGTACAGCTGGCTGCAATTTCAAATTTCCACATTGGTGACCATTCTTCTAATTTAATGTCACACAGGTTGTGTAAAGCATTTTTGAAAAGCACCTCCTTATTGAGACCTCCCTTTAAGGAACCAATTCCTCCTTGGGATTTAAATTTTGTCCTATCTCAACTTACATTGCCACCATTTGAACCTTCTTCATCTTGTGACCTGAAATTTCTTTCCTGGAAGACCATTTTTCTTGTTGCTGTGACATCTGCCAGAAGGGTCTCAGAGTTGCAAACGTTATCTATCAAACCGCCATATCTGATTTTTCAGAAGGACAGGGTATCGTTACAAACTAATCCATCCTTTGTACCTAAGGTTTGCTCTCAAGCCAATATCAATCAATCCATTGAGCTTCTGGTGTTCTTTCCCAACCATAGCAACAAGGCAGAATATAAACTCCATCAGTTGGACATGCATAGACAACTCAGATTCTATTTGCATAGGACTAAAGCTTACAGGAAATCTGACCAATTATTCACCTCCTACTCTGAGGTAAGAAAGGGTATGCCAGTTTCTAAAGTTACCCTTTCTATCTGGCTCTCGAATTGTATCACCTTTATCTATACCTCCAATAATAGAGAACTACCACTCAAAGTTAGGGGTCATTCAGCTAGAGGGCTAGCTATGTCATCTGCTTTTCAGGCCAGAATTTCCATGGACAGCATTTGTGCTGCAGCTACATGAGCCAATCCTCATACATTTATCACTCATTACAAAGTGGATTTGGCCTCCAGGGACAGGGCCTCTTTTGGTTCCACTATGCTTAAAGGTGTACTCTCATGAGCCTCCCGTGGAAAAGGTGCTAGGGACACTGTCCCATCCAAGTAAGAATGAAGGCGAGATAGGATAACATAACATAAAGAAGTTATGTACGCACCATAACATTCGATGTTTGTTGTCCATCACACCATTCATTCTTACGAACCCTCCCTCCTTCCCCCATCCAAGGACTCCTAGAGGACCTGGTGGTTATTTATACTCCTTTCAGGAGTTCCTTGACTCAGTTTGTTTTTCCTGTTTTTGGAGTCCTATATATCTATATCTATATTATATTTACTTATGTTACTCATTAGTAGGTTAGCAGCAAACAAGAGTTGCACCACTACATCATGGGATACCTACCTGCTACAAGCCAAGCTTGAGACTTCCAGCTGTCTAGTCAGCCGAGTCAGTGCTGAGGATTGGCTCTGAACCCATCCAAGTAAGAATGAATGGTGAGATAGACAGCAAACATGAAACATTATGGTGAGTACATAACTTCTTTTTTTCTTCTGGTGAAGCCATCCTTTTGCTGATTTGGATGTATGCTTGGGGTCATTGTCGTGTTGAAAGGTGAAATTCCTCTTCATTTTCAGCTTTCTAGCAGACGCCTGAAGGTTTTGGTCCAAAAGTGCCTGGTATCTGGAACTGTTCATAATTCCCTCCACCTTGACAAAAGCCCCAGCTCCAGCTGAAGAAAAGCAACCCCAAAGCATGTTACTGCCACCACCATGCTTTACCTTGTTGTTTGGTGATACAAAGTGTTGTTTTTGCGCCAAATGTATCTTTTGGAATTGTGGCCAAAAAGTTCAACCTTGGTCTCATCAGACCATAACACATTTTCCCACATGCTTTTGGAAGACTCGGTGTATTGTTTTGCAAATTTTAGCCGGACCTGGATGTTTTTCTGTGTAAGAAAAGGCTTCCGCCTTGCAACCCTACCCCATAGCCCATACATATGGAGAATATGGGAGATAGTTGTCACATGTAGTACACAACCAGTACTTGTCAGAAATTCCTGCAGCTCCTTCAGTGTTGCTGTAGGTCTCTTGGTAGCCTCCCTGACCAGTTTTTGTCTTGTCTTTTCATCAATTTTGAAGGGACGTCCAGTTCTTTGCAACGTCACTGTTGCCTCATATTTTCTCCACTTTTTGATAACTGTCTTCACTGTGTTTCATGGTATAGCCAATGCTGTGGAAAATTTTTTTGTACCCTTCTCCTGACTGATACCTTTCAAAAATGAGACCCCATTGATGCTTTGTAAATTCTCTGTGAACCATGGCTTTTGCTGTAGCAGGCAACTGAGTAAATATCAGGAAAATCCTACTAGGACAGATGAACTTTATTTGGGGTCAGTCAGAGTCTCTTTAATTGATGGCAGGTGTGTACCCAAGAAGACTGAATGTTGTAATTAAATCAAAAGGTGCTTCAACAAAGTATTAGGTTAAGGGTGTGCACACTTATGCAACCAGCTTATTGTATGTTTTTTACTTTTTATATTTTTTCCCCTAACAGATTTGTTTTTTTTTTCAAATGCATTGTACAGGTTATAGGCCACATTAAGGATGGGAAAAGTTTTGAAATGATTTATTGTAATCTCATTTTTCTATATCAAAAACCTGGCATTTTAACAGGGGTGTGTAAACTTTTTATATCCACTGTATATAAATGAGCATTTAGTCCAACAGCAAGCCACATATATATGTGTGTGTGTGTGTGTGTGTGTGTGTGTGTGTGTGTGTGTGTGTGTGTGTGTATATATAGAAAGATAGATATAGCTACTATATATAGATGGGTCTACTGCTACTTATCAAATTTCAATTTACCAAATGGTAGTTTGCTGACACTATCTGTATGAAATTACACTCTTCCGAAACTGCACTATTGCAAATTTCACTTAAAGGGACAATCCCAGTGTTGAAAATTCGGGTCCACGCTAAAGCTCACAAAAGCAACACCCACTTTAACTACGTCATGTTTAATTCCACCCACAGTGTCAACTTACTGAGAATATCCTGTAAATCAGCAGTTCCTCTCCACTTTTAGTTCCCTGTGTGAACTACAGTTTGGTTCTGTGTTCCTATTAGATTTAAAATAGCCATGCATTTGAAAGTTTACTACTTTTGTCCTGCCCTTTTCTGCACCATCCTTTTTATTCATATCCTCTCGTATGAAGTACTGCCATTACCAACTTCTAAATTATCCTGAGACGTCTGTTTTATTTTTTTCTTTGCTGATATTGCTTGTAACCTGTTTTATTACATAAATGGGTAAAGTTGTAAGTAAAAGAGTATACCTTTACCAAACAGTTAAAATGAATAATACCAGAACAAATGCTAACAAAGTAGCAGCGATCAAGTATACTTAAAAATCACTGGCGTGTTTCTGTGTAATCTTGCCATGACAACGCTTGCAGGTCAAACCACGGAGGCAAGGACTTGCTAGTGTATTAACTCTTATAAAAAAATTAAGTCTGAAGCATTATCAGCAAGTTAATGTACCAGTGTTTTAGTGCATCTAACTTCTCAACTTCTATGCTACACAATTTCAGATAAAGCCAGAAATACTTAACGTGAGAAAAGGTCTAAACTCTGTCAGTTTTTAAACAATAGTCCAATTCACTTAAAACTGTTACATTCAACTTACTCTTTATCAGCAACAAGACATGTGAAACTCTATTATCTGGCATAATACCAGAAAAAAATCAAACATTTAAGAAGGGCTTGGTAAATATTAAAATGAAGATGCAAAAATCTGGATAACTTTTGGGAAAAACAGTTTTAATTAGTTACCGTTACCGCAACCGCATATTACGCGATCGCATTAACTTAACTTAAACAGATACTCCATTCCTAGCATCAGCCAAGGTGATGAATAATACATATTTAGTGTTTTCCCTCTTTTAAAATAGTATAACAAATCAAAGTATGATCGGCACAAGGCAACTGCTCTGTTCTTTTTATATCTAATTAGTGAAACAAATATAAGCCAAGATCATTGCTAGGCAAACTAAAATCTAGGGCTACGAATCCAGCCAAGTTAGTTAATGCTATTTATTTGTTTTATTATTTTCATGTAACTCCAGCTACAGAAGTGAACTTAGGTACTCCAAATGGCTACTGGCTGCATAATGGCCATACAGTATATAGAGAAGACATAAACTGTTGTTGTTGCAGAGGAGTCTAAGACCACACATTTCAACTGTCCGGATGTTCAGAGAATGTCCAGACTTTTGCCTCATATTTTTGGTCTGTTCCTCATAAAAAATGTGTGATTTTCTGCATCTTTATGGCAAATCAGTGAGGACTCAATTCCATAAATAATGACAGGCATTTGAGTTTCAGTCTTCATATCCTTCAAAAATGCATGGTAACACAAGACATTTTATTATAGCAACTTTCTAGGTTTATATAACAATATTTAAAATTTGTCCCCCAATGATTTTTGTCTTTGCCCAGATTTTTTGCAGTAAGAAGTTGAGAGCTATAGTCCAGATTCTTGTTACAAATGTGAAATTAATTATAGTAACTGTCTGGTAGTAGGCTTAGATTAGATGGTACTTTTCTGTTATCGGGGCAACGCTTGTAATGAGCTCTTGGAATCTTACCCAGCGCTCGCAATTGCTGTTGTGAGTACCAAAAATTGTCCCTAGCTTGGGGCCTTTGCCTTTGCGCCCCCATTATTTATAACTTTGTCCAAATTTCTTGCTCTAAGGGGTTGAGAGGTATGGCCTGCCAGTGCATTGCTACATGAGAAGTAAAACTAAAACTAAAAGGACTCGCAAAACTGACGTGTAAGTATATGTGCTATGTGATCACCAAATGCAAGTTGTCATTAACAAATGCTGCAGTTATGAGCTGCAAATTACATAAAAATAGGACTTCCTTCAAGCCCTACTCATTTTGTACTCCTGATGCACTTGCTTCTTCATTGCGGAATGTCAGTTCCGCAGTTACTGCTGGTTCTGCAATTTTTAAACTCTTTTTAAAGTGGGTGTATGATGTCAAGGAGAAGGTGGAAATGTGATCAAGTAAACACATGTGGTTGTCTGGTCTGAACACACCTATAGTGGAACTAAATGATACTGTTCAATGTCTGTCTTTTGCAACCACAATTCTACAAAACATCACTAAGCATTTTATATTGACCCTCCAAAGAACACTTCAGTGCATGAGCTATTTCATCCATCTTTTTTAAATATATTTCGGAGGGTAAATCAGAAATGCAAAAATAACAGATACTGAACAGATCATATTGGCCCTCACATTTAAAATGAATTTATGGTAGTTTTCCATTATCAAATGCTCATTCCAAGTGCTGCCCCAATAACGGAAAAGTACTGATTAGATTAAGGTGCTGTCAGCATGCTGTTTCCTGTAGTCTTGTGGTGGAAGGTTTAATTCCCCTCAGCTTCAATTGCCTGTGTGACTGAGCAAGTCACTTAACCAAACACTGATGATGCAGTAGGCACAACATTTTGTTTGTATATCAGAGGCAATTCCATATTATCAATGCTTTCATTATGGAGAATTTTGAAACAGTGCAGAAATCATCAATGGTGGCATAACTATGTGAGATGTGAAGCATGAGTAACCTTCTGAATTGCAGGACTTGTAATGCAAAGCCCAAGAATGTGGAAACTAAATGAAAATCCAGACTTACTTATACCAAGGTTGGGATTGCCTTTTTTCAGAATATTCCCTTTTCTCTGATGTATGGCAATTTCTGAGTTAGTATTCATAAGTTCATGGTGTGGGAGACTTGAACAAGTTAAGTTTAAAGGAGAAAATTGATATTCAGTGTCCACTCTTCTATATTTTTGATGACTGGGGAACATTTCAGTATAGAGCTGAGGCGTGTTTTTAATTTTCTTCAGGATTTTTGGCTCAGTTGAGTACACTCAAATGAAAATCTAAGGAAATTTTTAGTGCAATCTTTCTTTTTTTAATTATTTAGGCAATGTTCTATATGTTTTTCCAATTTTAACTTTATATACTTCTTATGGCTGATGACAGTATGCTTCCAAATTTGGATGTTTTGTGAAAGGGTGACTTCTTAGGTTCATAGGCAGTTACTAGGCTATTGGACCTGAGACCCTTATAAGCCTAGCCAAGAGTTTAGCCCATGTTTAGACAAATTGTCACCTGTTGCCCCTGTCCAGCAGGGACAGAGGTCGAATCCCAGGGATGTATTTTTATTTCCCATCCATTTATCCAGGTTGCAGTTAAAAATGGTAAAGATGTACTCTGCTTGATGTAGAGAGGGAGTCTATTCCACAGATGGGGGAGGCTCTGGGACATAAATCTGTCCTGCCAACAAAACCTATTGATGTTACAGAGCAGGTTGAGACTATACATGTGGGTTACTCGAGTGGAGCTTGCCTTGCATATATGCAGCATTCCCATCAAGGTAGGCTCCGAGATCACCTTGTATGCCAGACAGAGGTCACCTCTGAGATGTCGGAATGAAACTGAGTAGAGGGATAGGGCTTTTAGCCTATATGTGCATGGTAGATTTTTGAGGCCCTGGATTCTCCTGGTGAGGAACCTCTGTGGTCTCTCCAGCTGCTCCATGTGTTTTGTGAGGTACATGCTGAATGAGGCATTGTACTCAATAATGGGCCTTATAAGGGAAGAATACAGGGATGTTATGACCTCCTTGTCCTTGATAAGAAACACTTACTTATAAGGTGGGCCATGTAGAAAGCTTTCTGTACAATGGAAGTAACATGGTGGTCAAAAGTCAGGTTGCTATCAGTCTGGGTGCCCAAATCCATCACGACTGATTGCGTTCTTAGGATGTTATTAATCTGATAATTTGTGGGGACATCACTCTCCCCAAAGGGGATGATGATGCATTTTTATGTATTCATCTTGAGGCCAAGTTTCTGGCACCAGTCATTTGTTTGGGTGAGATCCTCTTGGAGGATGTCCATGTCACTAGGAGAATTAATGACAGCACCCAGCTTGTAGTCATCTGCAAACTTGGTCAGCCATAGCCCACTGGTTTTGGCCTGCACCTCAGAAAAGTATATCCCAAATAACAGAGGCCCCAAGATTGAACTCTGGGGTACCCCACTTTATACGGGTCTACTGCTTGAGGTGGCTTCCCCTATTTTGACTAGGTGGGTTCTATCAGTGAGCCAGTTAGCTACCCATTTGGTAACATATGGATTGATACCTAGTTGAGAGAGTTTATCTATTATGCCCGAGTGGTTAATAGTGTCAAAGGCTTTGGCCGGGTCAAGGTAGGCAGTTTGCACTGTCTTCCCCTCATCCATGGCTTTGGTGACTGACTCAAAAAAGTCGACCAAATTTAACAGACATGACCTCCCCTTGACAAAGCCAAACTGTGTGGGATTAAGTGTTTAAAGGTTGCCATTGTCCTTGTTAATAAGGTCCATTATAATCCATTACATGACTTGCAGATCAGGCTTGTTAGGCTAATGGGTCTATAATTTCCCAGATTGGTGGACACTCCATCTTTGTATAAAGGGATGACCGTGACTGTCCTCCACTCAGCTGGGACAAAGCCATTACTCAGGGTTTGGTTGAATAGGCACCTAATGGTTCTGCAAGTTCCTGCCTGAGTTCATGTAGGATGCAGCCTGGGATGCTGTCAGGTCCCATGGAGGTATTTTTTGCCTTTGAGATAGGAGTGATGACCTGATCCCTAGATATAAGGGGAAGGTGGCAGGTACTGGGAATATCCTGTTTTACTGATGGGGGGGCAGAGGGGTGAAATTTTCACTGAATCTGTCAGCCAGCAAGTTTGCTATATCTATGGCATTTGTATATGTGGTGTTCTTGATTACCAGTTCCGAATAGATCTGGGTGCTACCTTTGAGATTACGGATATATGTGAAGAAGGCTTTATGATTGTCCCTAGTAGGTTTACTATCAAATGACTGAAAATCAAAAGACTGAATCCCAAAAAGACTGAAAATTCAAAATATTGAATGATGGAATCTGTCTCTTCTCCACTGTTGTGCGATCTTGGAGTTGGTATATATATATTTGTCAGGGGCTGTGGGGAGCTTGCCCCTTGCATTAAAAATGTATTCAATATTTTGAATTTTTAATTCTTAGTGTAGGTCCTATTAGGATAATGGCCTTCTTTCTTGCATAGATACTAAGTAGATTTGTGAGGGGGAATTTGGAAAACATATCAGTTTTACAGAACATAATTGGTGATGGAGCACTGAGGAATATGTACCAATACTGCTGGTTATTACAGGTAAATATACTTTTTTAATTTTTTGAGAACTTTTTACTTAAACTGATTTCAGCTGCTGTTTAGATTGAACATATCAAAGACAAAATAAATAAAAATAATATATTTACTAAACTTTTTGTTGCTATGTTTTATTTATTATTTTATATCTCATTTGATAACCATGTAAATACACTAGCCTGAATATCCTTTTTAGACATCACCTGGGCCATTACTGCAGAGGGCAATAACTGGAACAAAAATCAGTAATATTATTCAGCACAAAAATTGGTAACATCACTACCAAAGCATGTTTTAACAAATGCTTTACTATATTTAGTTAAGAAGGTTGCATGCTAATAAATTATAGAGGGTATATATTATAAACGAAGATGTTAATACCTGAAAAAAATGATATGTTAATAGTCGTGTAAGGTCCAATATAGGGGAAATACTGAATTCTGTTGATTTTATTCTACATTTACATCAACATTTGTATTTGAAATACTGAATTCTGTTGATTTTATTCTACATTTACATCGACATTTGTGCCGTAACAGACACCTGGTTCAAGGCAGCAGAAAGCACTCCTGCACTACAACCATATAACTCAGTCCACACCTTTCAGCCCGAGAACTTGGACCAAAGCTCCAAAGGTGGTGGTCTTTCCATATTCATAAAGGATGCGCACACCTCCAGACTGGTAGGCCAACATAACATATCTGAGATACTTCAGGTGTAGCTAACTTTGGGTAAGACAGCAATTCAGGTTGTAGCCTGCTATAGGTCCCCAACCATGTCCTAAGACTCACTCCATGTTCCCAAGGACCCTGGAGAATATTAAGGTCAAACCTGACACTCTCATACTGGGAGACTTCAACTACCCCTCCATTAACTGGGAAAACTACTCATGTACCAATACACTTGCCCAAAGTTTCCTGGAATTCATTGATTCCAATGCCCTGGACCAGCACATTCTTACCCCGACTAGAGGTAGCAACATCCTTGACCTGGTCATTACTAACATGGGTGACCATTGCTCTACACCAATAGTCAACTCCTCGCTGGTTTAGATCTGACCACAAACTAATCACCTTGGAAATCCACATCCCCCACCCCCCCACAAAGGTAACCCACCATGAAAAACTTCTCCAAAGCTAACTTTGGGATCCTAAAAACAGAGTTGGCTAACTTCACCGCACCCATGCAAATGGAGATCAGTTGCATGACTGCCGAATCATACACCAATGGACTGTACGAACACGTACACAAATGCATGGATCTCGCCATACCCAATAGAACCAAGATGCTCTCCTCCAAAAAAAGGAAGCCAATCTGGTGGTCCCCTGCCATAAACAAACTCTACAACAGAAGGAGGAAAACTGATGCGGAATAACCTGAAATCCCAAGACTGGAAAAACTCCCTTATCAGCCTCAACAAAAAGTTGAGATCCCTCATCAAATCCTCTAAAGCTAGCTATGAAAGCAGAATTGCAGCAGATAGTAAATACAACCACAAGGCCTTCTATAGTTATGTAAAGAATTTCAACGGCAATACACAGATTTGCTCTGAGCTACTGCACAATGGTACCTCCTATACCGAGCCAACAGATATTGCCAATATATTGGCCGACAGATTCATTGCCAAATTTACCCCTCTTTCCCCCCTAAGGGACCAGTCACAATACCAGTAGATTGCCATGTGCCCAGTATTACTGCTGCACAGGTTAAAACAGCACTGTTCAAGGCCAGGAATACAGCTTCTATGGTACCAGACAATATCTCTGGTTGTGTTCTACATGAACTACAGAGTGAACTGGCACCTCACCTGTGTGCCCTGTTCAATCACAGCTTCACCTCAGGCTTTGTCCCAACTAAATGGCACACTGCTACAGTCATCCCTCTCTACAAAAGAGGAGCAACTACAGACCCTGGGAACTATCGCCCCATTAGCCTGACGAGTCTGATATGCAAAGCTATGGAATGCATCATCATGGATCTAATAAACAAGGATATAGGGAATCCCCAAACTCTGGATCCCACACAGTTTGGTTTTGTGAAGGGTAGATCATGCCTACTCAACCTGGTTGACTTTTTTGAGTCAGTCACCAGAGCTGTGGATGAGGGCAAGGCAGTTCATACAGCCGACCTCGATCTGGCCAAGGCCTTTGATACCATTCCCCACTCAGGAATTATTGATAAACTCACCAAACAAGGCATTAACCTCTATATCACTAGGTGGGTTGCAAATTGTTGTTTTTTTAAGATTGGTGAGACCTTCACTTCTGCTCTTGATGTGACAGAATGACAGTAAATGAGCTCACCTTTCATAGGGACTCTAGCACCATAGGATCATAGGAAGTTGCTAGGCAAATGGTCCTAGTTCCCTTACAAGCCTAGCAAAGTTCTACCCTTGCTTCCACAATCAGCAACTACTGACCCTGTCTGACATGTGTAACCCCTGTAAGTGAATTCCTGGTAATTTCATCCAATTATCCAGATTGAGTTTGAGGAGGGCCATTGAGGGGCTCTGTTTGACATGAACTGGGAGTCTGTTCCAAAGGTGTGGTAACCTTTAGGAAACAAATCTGTCCCTCCAGCATGCTCCATTAATGTCACATATCAGGTTAATGTCTTTAGAGTAAGTACCCTGTGTACAATTTGACTTCTGGATGCACATTTTCAATACAGCAGGGTCAGAGATTGCCTTACATGTAAGGCAGAGACTGCCTCCAAGTAGTCAATATGAATCAGAAAAAAGTGACAGTGATTTCACATGATCAATGTAGGACAAATGCTGAAGACCTTGATTTTTCATTGTGGAGAACCTTTATGGTCTCTCCAGCTGCTGCAGGGTACATACCAAAAGGGGTTGTACTCTATTATCGTGCTGTTGATGGAAGATTACTGGAGGTTATAACTTTATTTATCTATAGTCTATTCCCTTCTTTATGAGATGAGCAATATAGAATGCCCTTCTTACCACTGTGGAGACTTGGTGATCAAGGGTAAGGTTGCTGTCAACTTGTGTGCTCATGTCTGTCAACACTGAGCCCATACTTAGGGTGTAGCTATTGATGTGGTACTTTGCAGGAATGTCGCTCTTACTGAAAGGGATGATAATACAGTCTTCTGCATTGAGTTTAAGGCCATGACTTTGGCAAGAATCATTGCTTTGTATAACACCATCTTGTATGATGTTGACAATGTTAGAAATTCTGTGGCAGCTTCCAGCTTGCATTGAGTAAGGCCATGACTTTGACACCAATCAGTGGTTTGTGTAAGACCCTTGTGTATGATGTTGACATTGTTTACAGATTCTGTGACTGCTCACAGCTTGCAGTAATCAGCAAACTTTGTCAACCACAGACCTTTAATTTTTGCTTGAAACTCAGACAAATAGATTCCAAACAATAGACGTCCCAGGACTGATCCCTGTGAAACAAAATTTGTTTACTGGTCTACTGTTGGTGGTATATTCCACTATTTTGACTACATGGACTCTATCAGTATACCAATTAGTGACCCATCTAACAATATTAGGGTTGATACCTAGCAGTGTGAGTTTGTCAATAATGCCTGAGTGGTGGATAGTGTCAACAGCCTTGGCTAAGTCTAGGTAGGCTGTATGCACAGATTTTCCCTTGTCCCGGGCATTGGTGACTGTCTAGAAGAAGTCCACCTGGTTTAACAGGCATGATCTCCATCTGAGAAATCCAAACCGAGTAGGGTCAAGTGTTTGGTGATTACCTACATCTTTGTTGATAAGGTCCATGATGATTCAATCCATGGCCTAGACAGATAAGGCTAGACAGGTCTAGCGATCCTGGGGTCAGTGGAAGCACCACCTTCATGCAAGGTGATATCGGTGGCTCAGCTGCGACAAAGCCTGTGTTTAGACTATAATTGAAAACAGTACCTAATAGTGTTGCTAATTCTTGTCTGAACCCATGTAGGACACAGCCTGTGATGTCATCAAGTCCCATAGATGTTGTGTTTTTGGCCTTAGAGAGGGTGTTCACTATCTGCTCTTTAAGGAGAGAAGGTATGGGATAGGTGCCAGGGATATCATGGGGTACACGTGGTGGGGTCAGGGGAGTGAGGTTTTCACAGAACCTGTCAGCTAACAGTTTAGCTCTGTCCATAGCCTCAGTATATGTGGTATCATTAGCTACCAATTCTGACCAAATCCTGGCCTTTCATTCTAGATTACGGATGTCACTAAAGAACACCTTATGGTTGTCCTAAGTTGAGCAAGCTAATTTGTATTAGTAGTTTGCTTTGGAGGACTTCACAATGAAGTCTTATTGATTTGTTAATGGTCTGGAGGGAGTCCTTTAATTTTACTGCTCATCCCCTCTTACTCTTGTACAGCAATTTCTTAATCTCAATGTAAAGTCTGTAAATGGCAGTTGTCCACCATGCAGGTTTGCTCTTCCTTGAGGAGTCTATTTTGGTCTGATCAGGTATGGCCGAGTTAATGCAGCTACACAAGTGTTTGTATAAAGCATTGGTGTAGAACTCGCCATAGTTGCTAGCTTCATCTGAGGGGGGAGGTGCATTGTAGCTATTTAAACCATCCTGTAAGAGGTTATAATCACCTTTGGAAAATCTTTTAGTGAAGTTGTTGTTGGGGTGGGGGCTCAGGTGTGACAGTTACTTAGAATGAGACTGATTTGTGGTCAGCTATCACCAGGAAAGACTTCACAGTGGGGCTGCTACAGTGGTCCACCATATTGGTAAGCACCAGATCCATGATGTGGGCATCCCTTGTGGTGGTCTCAACCAACTGGTCCAGGGCAAGTGATTTTAAGCACAAGTAATTTACCCTCTCAATGGCTTATGAGTTAAAGTTGGCCAAAATCATGGTGTTTACATGTATCCTGATAGACTCAAGTCTATCCAAATTGGCAGAGTGGTTGTCCTGATACATGGTGTGGTTTTGACAGCTGGCAATGACTTGAATAGTTGTCCTGCCAATAGTTAACTGCAGCTGAATTATCTCCACTGAATCGTATGGTTTAACCATACTGGAGGTGCATGCATCTTTGATGAATATTGATACACAGTCTCCTTTATTTTTCACTCATTCAGTTTGTGGTCTTAACTTATGGAAGGAGGTGTAACTTGGTATGGCTGGGGTGCTCTTCACAGACTTGAACCCAGCCTACAAGATTGTACACATACGTCTGCATCTTCCACTGTGAGGACTGCTTCCAGTGAGTGTAATTTCACAGTAAGACTCCTAGCTTTGAACAGCATAACCCTGAGGTTTTTATAGGGAATTATTATGTCTGGAATTTTGTCCTTGAGACACTATGTAAAAAAGGCAGTATGGGGTTGGCAAGAGACAGATCTGATAGCTGAATTTGTAGGGGTGACAGATGAAGACCATCTATGGCAAAGCATTCAGACCTGTTGAACATGTCATTCCAGGCTGACAGACACTACATCCTGTCAGAATGACTACAGAAAATAAGCCACTTATTTAAGTCAAGCATTTTCTGTTTGTATAGAGGCATAATCCTAGGTAAAGGTAGACTGCTGCTTAAGGCTAGGGACATAACTGCCTGAGACACACAGTCTGACAGCTCAATCATGTCTCTATTCATACAGTCCACAGAGATATGTCTCAAATTGTTCACACCAACATTGACTATGATGGAGTCATAACAGTAACTGCTGTTGAGACACTTGAGTGCATGTTTGATATGGTGTACCCTGGCACCTGACAGACAGCTGACTGTGACCTTTTACTTATCTAACCTGCTGAGAAGGACATCTATGTGTGTCACACGATAGAATCACCTATGACTAATATGTTTAGTTTTGTGTTCTGCCTTATGGGCTTGACAGGTAGGACACTGGTGATGTGCAATGGTGCATCCTGTGTTCTGCAGAGGAATTATTTCATGTTGCATTTTTGTATTTGCATGGTGTCTGGTATTTAGGTATCTTTCTGGTGAGGACCTCCACATATGTCAGTATGTGTGATGTGGGTTTGAGTGGTGGAAGAGGTGAGGTGTGCATGCTGACAACCTGTTCATTGTCATATGTACTGGCTAGTTTTTGAGAGAGCATCTCTTACTATTTGAGTTTCTGTGGACTAGGAGTTGAAGGGTGTCAGCGAACATGAGGCAGTTGTACACTGCTTCATGAGGGCCATGTTGACCAAGTTGTCTTGACAAACTGTGGTAAATTGACCCTCCATAGTGTTAGGTTATGTGGTCAGGAAAAGAGGTCACACTTAGGAATAGCTAGTGGGAGAGAGGTGTGTTGGTACCTCAGAGGATATGCTTAGTGTTCCACCTGACAGTACAACAGGGCTATGAAAAACCTCTGGAGGACCACAAGCAAAGTGCTAAGGGAAAATTTAACAAGCAAAACGTTTTGGTCTATAACCATTGCTATGCGGCAGTGCACAATGGTGTGCTACATGCAAACAATGAAGCACTGCCCAAGACACGAAAGCACTCACCTGTCCATACATCGAGTTCACTGGCATTGTGTTTTCCAGTGTCTGTGCTCCTGGTGTCAGTCCTCCCTTCCTACTGCTTTGGACTGTATTTTGTTTCTCCAACAAGGTCAAAGTTTGATGCAAATGGTGAAAGCGTGCTTGTGTTATCAAGAGCTATCACTAATTTTGTGTGTTCTTTGTCAGATTTCACAGTTGCTGTGCATGTTACTTATTTTACTAGGCATACGTGAGACACATCACCAGACTATCAAGCATTAGCTGGGTCAGTGCCTGGACAACCAAGGTTGGTTGACAGGCCTACAGTACTCATTGTACTTGTGTCAGCTCTTCTGCCTTTGAGGGGTCAAGAATGGGTGAGGAACAATACAACTGGTAATGTTTTTGTAAGAATTAAATATGACAAGGTTAGAGGTAGAAGAGGCTCAATTACTAACAGTCAGGATAGGAGGAGATGAGATAGCAATTGTGCTGTATAACCAATCTACAGGAAAGTACCCAGGAATAGATGGCATTCCTGTGGAAGTTTGGAAGCTAGGAGGAAAAAAATGAGAAAGATTTGGAAAGTTTTGTTTAACAGTATTTAAGAGGAGAAGTACCACCGTCCTGGAAGAAATCAGTGGTAGCTGTAATACCTAAAGAGGGTAAAGATCCATCAGCTCCAGTGTTATACAGGCCCATTTCAATACTAAACCATGATTATAAAGTGTGCATGTCTATAATTGCTAAAAGAATGGCAAAAGTAATGCCAAAACTGATAGATATGGATCAGTGTGGTTGTGTGGAAGGGAGGCAAACATTTAACAACATTAACAGACCATTGATGATCCAGAGAGAAGCAGAATGTAAGAAAATACCACTGTTCTTGGTGGGTTTTGATGCAGAGAAAGCATTTGACAGAGTAAGCAGGGCAATGGAAGCATTTGCATTTCCTGAAAAAATTATAAGGCTGATTAGGAGAATATGTGAAGGATCGGAGGTGAAAATTAAAGTGGGTGATGGCCTTCCTTGATAATTTCTGCTTGAGCATAGGCACCGGGCAGGGGTGTTCTCTTTCCCTTGTCTTAATTGTGGTATATTTAGAACCACTGACAAAGAAAATAAGGGACTCAGCAACTCAAGGATATAATCATTATTTAGTCAACAAAAGCTGGCTCTATTTGCAGAGGATATTATTTTGTACCTGACAAAACCCAAAAAAAGACATTACAGTGCTGTGGAACATTTTGAGACTGTTTCAGATCTTTTCTGGATACAAAATTAATTCTTCTTTTGGCTTTTTCCTGGTTAGGGGTCACCACAGCGGATCACTGTCTGCTCATGATTGGCAGTGGAGTTTTACTGTGTCGAGTTACCAGCCCAGCGCCCAACCTTCTACAGAAGGTACACACACACACACCTAGGACCAATTTAGAGTGTCCAATCCACCTACAACATGTCTTTGGGATGTGGGAGGAAACCCACGCAATGACATGCAGACTCCGCACAGAAAGCACCCCAGCCAAGGATCAAACCAGAGAGCCTCTTGCTGTGAGGCAGCAATGCTAACCGCTGCACTACCATGGCCGCTGGATACAAAATGAATGAAGCTACAATAAAGGTAATAGAGGTAAATTATGTACCCATACATGAACTTTTTCGGGAATAGCCATATTTATGGGGACATGGTAAAACAAAATATTTATGAGTATGGATTAAAAATTATTCTAATGTGGCAGGTAAGGATATGTGGGAAGAGAGTAAACAAAAGATAATACAAAAATGGAGAAAATTGAAGCTTCATTACATGGACATGGATAATAAGATACAAGTATTTAAAATGTTTTTGGTCCCTTTAGTCTTTTATACACAGGTCAGGCATCCTGGATCCTTGGTAATCTGTCTGAGTTGGTAGAAGGATTTTATAACAGCCATAAAGACATGGTGGTTACAGGAGAATTCATGGCATACAAAAGTGCCCAGGTCTCTATTAACTGCACTGACATTGAGGGGTTACCTTCTGTGTGGCAGGTATGAGGGTGCTTTGTTTTCCAAATGACACAATATTGCAATTTTTGCATTACTGTTACCCCATAGTCTTGGCATGATGTGTTTATACATAACGTACCGTCTTGAATGATCCTTGGGTCCACTAGAGAGTTTATGATAACTTTAAGTTTGCAGTCATCTGTGAAGCTGATAAGCCAAGTACCCATGACATTAGCGTGGACATCAGATAAATATATGCCGAGTCAGAGCAGGCTAAAGCACAAAGTCCTGTGGGACTCCAGAAGTAATGAGTTTTTTGGTGGAGACAGTGCCCCTGGACTTGAGTCAATGGATTTTGTCTGGGTACTAGTTAGATCTATAGCAGGTAACATATGGATTTACTTTCAGTTTGATTAGTTTGTTAATATGACTGAGTGTAGGATAGTATCACAGGCCTTGCCCAGATTAACGTCTGCTTTATGTAGGGTTTTGTTCTTATCTAAAGCCTTAGTGACGTTTTAAAAGAAGCTCAATGGTTTAGGTAGGTGGATCAACACTTCACAAACCTAAACTGATTTGGGTTGAGAGATTTTTAGGTTGTCAATGTCTTTGTTTATGAAGTTTGTAGTGATATGTTTCACAATCTTTCACAGAAGTCTAGTCAAATTTATTAATCTATACTTGCTAGCATTAGTAGTGTTGCCACCTTTATGAAGGACAACCAGTGCTCTTCATACCTCTCAACTCCTTAACGCAAGAAATCTAGACAAAGCCTAAAATAATGGAGAGACAAAGGCCAAAAAATAGGGACAGATTGTTCTTGTTCATTTAGAAAGCAGTTAGAATAACAGGATTTGTGTTAACATGCATTTTCTGAAGGATATGAAGTCTGAAACTCAAATATATGTCATTATTTAGTGACTTAATTCCTCCATAATTTACCATAAAACCACAGATTTTATGAGGAACAGACCAAATATTTGAGGCTAAAATCTGGACATTCTGCGAAAATCTGTACTTCAACAAAGTATTAGTTTATTTATGCAACCGGCGTATTGTACATTTTTTATTGTTTATATTTTTTCCCCTAACAGATTTGTTTGTTTTTCAATTGAATTGTACAGGTTATAGATCACATTAAAGGTGGGAAAAGTTTTCAAATGATTTATTGTGGTAATTTTAATAGGGGTGTGTACAGTTTTTATATCCACTGTACACACACACACACACACACACACACACACACACACACACACACACACACACACGTATCTGTGTATGTGTGACATTGTACATTTGTGTGTATATATTAGTGTGTGTTTATACATTTTACAAATCATCAAAACCCTACATCAGGAAAGACGAGATCGTCAGGACAAGAATATTGAAATGCCATTTCCACAAGCCAGCTGAACAACGAAGAGTAAGTAACCTGTTGTGCATGACAATGAACTTTGTCATTTTCCCAACTGTAGTGCCATCTCGGAGTTGTTATAGTTACTGGATGAGTTAGGGATGGTGTGATTTAGGTTTTGTTTCTTTTTGAGTAATTGGTTACTAACCCTGGGAAGATCTTGTTCTGCTGTTTCGCGTGAAATGGGATTTCAAAATTATCGTCTCAACTATCTCGTCTTCGATGATGTGTGGTTTTGATGATTTGATATATGTGTGTGTGTGTGTGTGTGTGTATATATATATATATATATATATATATATATATATATATATATATATATATATATATATATATATATATAAAATCTATATATATCTATGAGAGCACTACAGAATCTTGAAAGCCTAAAATCCTGAAGACCAAAATCCTGAAAGTTCAAAATACTGAAAACTCAAAATATTGAAAACTCAAAATCTGGAAAACATACAGGATACCAACACTTACTATATTCCAGCACAAGTACATACAGAAACAAATAAAACACAAATTATATTACTTGTATCCATTAATTACAGGTTTAATGATACTATTCTGCATGTATAAGGACACCGTACATCCAGCCATCAGTTCTGCATACAGGGACCTTGTGTCCATTACAGTTGTAAAAACACTATTCTGCATCTATAAGGACATACTACACCCACCCATCAGTTTTACATACTCTGGCACGCATAATGACACACTCTACATGTATAAGGGCACCCTACACCCAGCCATCAGCTCTACATTCATGGACCCTGTATCCACTCGTTACACTTGTAATGAGACTGTTCTACATATATAAGGACATCCTATACCCATCTGTCAGTTCTGCATTACGGTTCCTTGCATCCAATAAGTTAGAGGTGTAATGGCGCTATTCTGCATGTGTAAGGACACCCTACACCTAGCCATCAGTTCTACATACAGTACCCTGTGTCCATTAATTACAGGTGTAATGACTATATTCTGCATGTGTAAAGACAGCCTACACCCAGTCATTAAAGGTGTAATGAGACCATTCTAAGGGCACGCTACACCCAGCAATGTCAACCTCTGTTTCTCAACTCTTCTCTTGGGCAGCTGATATTTGTGGTTCCCGACTTTCACTGAACTTATTTTTTCACATCTGTTCCAAGTGTGTTGCAAGCCTATAAATAGGGCTCTTACAACTGTATACATAGCTTTATTATGATTTTCTGCAGATATCAATCTCCACTGAAAATTCACTTTCTTGAAGTTTGTTACATTAACCAAAAGATGGCTAAATATATAAAAAATAGTTGCATAATTTTCAGTTTGTGGTAAGAGAAGCCCAAGTCAAATGGTTTGCATGTTAATTACTCTACAATTACTACAGTCATACTTGGCTTTCTGTTAAGTGTTTTTCATCTTGGACATACTGGGTTAAACAATGGGTGCCAGCAGAGGTGAAAATGGTCATATTCAACTTGATGAGGTGCTAAATGCATTCATTTCTGGCTTAATACTGACTTTCATTTCAGTGAATGAGACATTTAAATGCTGAGCTGTTAAAACACTACTCTAAACCATTTTGTTGATATTGCAGAAGAGGTCTCAATCCCTAGACAGAGTATTTCTGATGCCATTTAACTTGTTGATGTGCAGTAAATCTATCAGTCATGTGCTGGAGGATACCTTGTATGGCAGACCTGGGTCACCTTTTTGTTGTCTCTGGGATGCCAGGTATAGGCTTTGAGTGAGTCAATGTAGGACTTGTTGTTTAGGTCTTGTATCCTTTTAATAAGGCTTCTCTATGTGTTCTAGGCCTTGTATTGTTTTAGTGAGGTGTCTCTGTGCATTCCAGTTTTTATTTATTTTATTTATTTTTATTTTACATTTGTTAACCGGGGATGTCTGACTGAGCCGAAAAGGCCCTTTTTCAGCAGAGGCCCGGGGAGAAAAGCTCCACAAAGAAAAATTACAGACACATTTAGTTATTTAGACATGATCAGTATACACACAAATTACAAGAGACATGTTTTTACAGTGGTATGCGGCACAAACAGTTACAGTGGAGAGAACAATCAAAAAAATATTAATTTTAAAAATAAAGGTAAGTAATAGATTTGTGGTGTACGGCTGAACTTTGGAACGTAGGTAGAATACATACATAGTACACAGGTACAGTACATACATTGTAGATTAGCCAGTGTTTGTGAGTAAGATTGAAAACTATTATCAATTGCTCTAGATTTATTATGTATATGTTATCCGCTTTCACTAGCCTGGGAGCAATCATGGCACTGCCAACTTTGCTTGAGATGTTGCCTGATGAGGTCTTTAAAGGAGGCTTTGGATGATGTGTTTTGAATGCTAGTAGGGACAGAGTTCCATTTTTAGCCAAACTACTATATAGTGCATCTCCAAAGCTATTGTAGCTTTTGGTGACTTCTAGTAGTAGTTTGCTTGATGATCTAAGAGACCTTTTGGCTGAGTGATGTTGTACTAGGTTTTTGAGGGAAGGACACTTATTGGGGAGGTAATAGATAGAATGACAGAGGCAGAGCTGATTGTAGGTTAGGAGGTTGGGCAGTTCAAGCCAGTGGAGCTGTCTCAAAGCAGTACAGTGATGAGTTCTATATGTGCAATTTGCAAAGCGGGCAATTCTGTTATAGCAAGCTTCCATTTTGCTTAGTTCAGTTTTGTTGAGATTAGTCAGAATGGGAGATGCATAGAGTAGAGTGGATAGAAGTTGGGAGCGAGCAATGGCTGATCTTGTGTTGTTGGTAAGAAATGGTTTGATACGGTAGAGTGACCCCAGTTTGGCATGTACTTTTTTAATAGTTAAGTTCAAATAACTATCAAATTTTAGGTGGGAGTCTATGGTTATTCCCAATAGCTTAGCCTGTGCCACTGGAGCAATTGGAGTAGCATTTGTGGAGTAGATAGTGAATTGACTGTTAGTGTTTTTGTTAGAACTAGTTATAATCATAAGCTGAGTTTTCTTTGGATTGAGGATAAGTTGGGCTTTGGTAAGGTAGTTTTCAACGTCAGAGAATGCTAGTTGAGTTGTTTGCAGGAGGGTGGGAATGTTTTGTGCAGCACAGATTAAAGTAGTGTCATCTGCATACTGAATTATAGATGCATGCTGTGTGGAGGTGTGGAGGTCATTTGTGAAGACTGTGAATAGTAGTGGTCCTAAGATAGAACCCTGTGGGACTCCTATAGTTATGGGCAGCTGAGGAGTGGGAGAATTTTCCCATTTCACAGCTTGGTACCTGTCAGTTAAGTAGCTTTGGAACCAGGTAAGAGTGGAATTTGATAGGCGATATTGGTTTAGTTTGTTTAGCAGGATTTGGTGTGAGACTGTGTCAAATGCTTTGGACATATCCAAAAAAAGAGTTGACACCTGTAGGCCTTCATTTTGAGATGGTTTACTGTGTCTGTGAAGGAGAGGAGGGCTGTAGTGGTACTATGGGCAGGTCTGAAACCATGCTGAGTAGGTGACAGGATGTTGCTGTCTAGGAGATAGTTTAGCATCTGGGTATGGATGCATTTTTATAGGATTTTGGCCAGGGGGGAGAGTAAAGCAATGGGTCTGTAGTTATTAAGTTCAGTGGAGGTCCCGCCTTTATGTATGGGTGTAACATAGGATATTTTCCAGAGTTTGGGCACATAGTTTTCAACAATTGATCTGTTTATGAGAGTGGAGATTGGGATAGCAATAGCATCTGCTGTAAGTTTCAAGAAATAGCTGGGGAGTAGGTTGGCTGCTGTTGATGAGGTTTTTAGTTTGGAGAGCATGCTTTTGATTGAAGTGGTGGAAACTGATTTGAGGTAAAGCTTGTATTAGTGTTATTTGTGTTGGGGGGGATAGTGAGGAAGGAACTGCCCTGTGATACTAAGGATAGAATTGAGTTCACAAAGTGGGAGCTGAATTGTGTTTCGATGGGAACTTTAGTGTCAGGGGTGGTTGGTTTGGGGTAGCCTTTTGGGTGGATTTTAGTAGCTGGTTTACATTTTCCAAAATTTTTATGGTTGTGTTGGTATTTAGTTTGTAATGTTGTGTAGTAGGATTTTTTGTCCAGCCTAATGCATTTTTTTGCACGGTTGCGCAGTTCTTGGTACTTAGTTAGGCTTTGTGTTTCTTTGTTTTTTTGATAGTAATGCCAGGCAGTGTCTCTGGACTTGAGGATTTGTTTGGTTTCTTTACTGAGCCAGGCGTTTGTAGAGGTTCTAACCTTGATTTTGCGCAATGGAGCGTTGAATGTGTCCAGACAGATGCCAAACGGGGCATTATACTCCACAAATTTTGTTAGCATACTGCAAGATGGTCTCATAGCAACAAATGACTGGTGTCAAAGTCATGAAATAAGTTAAACACAAAAAAATGTATTATCATACCATTCAGCAAAAACATGGCCCCTACTGATTACCACATCAACGGCAATCCCCTAAGCACACAGCCTGTGTTGAGAGACCTGGGTACTCAGGTTGATAATAATATCACATTTGACTATCATGTGGCAGCAGTGGTCAGAAAAGCCTATACTTGGTTCATTTCATAAGTAAAGGAATTGCATCCAGAAAAAAAGGAGATTATTACCTCTCTGTTCTCCTCCCTCATTAGGCCAATAATTGAGTATAATGCCCCATTTGGTATGTAGCTCTTCAAACACCACCATCAACTGGAAAAGCCACAGAGGTGCCTCAGGAGAATCCATGGTCTCCAACACCTGTGCTGTGTGGACAGGCTGAAATCACTGTTGCTCTGCTACGTATCGTACAGATTGCTCAAAGGTGAGCTGTGTCTCACCTACAAGGCAATCTCAGACCCTGGCCTACTAGAGATGCTCCATATCTGTAAGTCTAACTTCTCAGCAACTTTTAGTTGCATATAAAGTACTCAATCAACCTGAAAACACACCTGCACTTAAAAACGTCATAGCCACTATAGTAACCTCAGACCACTTCGATCATCTAACAGATTACTGGTCCAAACATTCAAAACCAACAACTCAGCGGGGGACTCCCTGTTTGCCAACTCTGTTGGCAAAACTTGGAACTCCCTCCCTGCTGATCTTACTCTTGCACCATTACTAACTCAATTCAAAAAAAGTCTCAGGCAACATTTTATTATTCACTGGCTATGCCCTTGCTCTAATCCTGACTCAGTAACATTTTATTACTCACTGGCTATGCCCTTGCTCTAATCCTGACTCAGTAACATTTTATTACTCACTGGCTATGCCCTTGCTCTAATCCTGACTCAGTAACATTTTATTACTCACTGGCTATGCCCTTGCTCTAATCCTGACTCAGTAACATTTTATCTGACTCAGTAACACTGACTCAGTAACATTTTATTACTCACTGGCTATGCCCTTGCTCTAATCCTGACTCAGTAACATTTTATTACTCACTGGCTATGCCCTTGCTCTAATCCTGACTCAGTAACATTTTATTACTCACTGGCTATGCCCTTGCTCTAATCCTGACTCAGTAACATTTTATTACTCACTGGCTATGCCCTTGCTCTAATCCTGACTCAGTAACATTTTATTACTCACTGGCTATGCCCTTGCTCTAATCCTGACTCAGTAACATTTTATTACTCACTGGCTATGCCCTTGCTCTAATCCTGACTCAGTAACATTTTATTATTCACTGGCTATGCCCTTGCTCTAATCCTGACTCAGTAACATTTTATTATTCACTGGCTATGCCCTTGCTCTAATCCTGACTCAGTAACATTTTATTACTCACTGGCTATGCCCTTGCTCTAATCCTGACTCAGTAACATTTTATTACTCACTGGCTATGCCCTTGCTCTAATCCTGACTCAGGAACACGTTATTACTCACTGGCTATGCCCTTGCTCTAATCCTGACTAGCTTCTTTTTCATAATTTTGCCAAACAGTACTTTTTGCAACATGCAACCTGAGCCATAATTATAAAGTCTGATAATGTCTGATTGTTTAACTTGCTCGACTATACAGAGTCTGCATAATGTTTGTAACATGTATTATATCATGGTTTTTGCCTGTAATTTTCTTTAAACATGTATTATATTATGTTCTTCCCTTTCCCTGTATTTTTCTGTATTTTTTCCTGTATTCTTCTGCATGTTGTGATTGGAACTTTTCTCCCCGGGCCTCCGCTGAAAATGGACATGTATCCAGTCGGACTATCCCAGTCAACAAATGTAAAAATAAAATAAATAAATTATATATATATATATATATATATATATATATATATATACGCACACATGTGTGTTTGCATATATATATATATATATATATATATATATATATATATATATATATATATATATGTGTGTGTGTGTGTGTGTGTGCGTGTGTGTATGTATCTATGTATGTGTATATATATATATATATATATATATATATATATATATATATATATATATATATATGCCTCTCACCCCATCTTCCTCTATAAACTTTCTCAACTAAACCTCTCAACTGCAACTAGCTCCTGGTTCTTCAACTACCTCACT